>NC_090886.1:51059429-51061929 GCF_036669925.1 Montipora capricornis
AGTACCACAATCAAGATCTTAGTATTGCAAAAGAAGTAGGTGACAGAGCCGGAGAAGGAAGAGCCTATTGCAATCTTGGCAACGCTTATCAAAGTCTTGGTAGTTTTAAGGAAGCCATAGAGTACCACAATCAACATCTTAGTATTGCAAAAGAAGTAGGGGACAAAGTCGGAGAAGGAAAAGCCTATTGCAACCTGGGCAATGCTTATGACAGTCTTGGTAGTTTTAAGCAAGCCATAGATTACCACAATCAAGATCTTAGTATTGCAAAAGAAGTAGGGGACAGAGCCGGAGAAGGAATAACCAATTGCAATCTTGGCAGCGCTTGTCAAAGTCTTGGTAGTTTTAAGGAAGCCATAGAGTACCACAATCAACATCTTAGTATTGCAAAAGAAGTAGGAGACAGAGGCGGAGAAGGAAAAGCCTATGGCAATCTTGGCAACGCTTATCAACGTCTTGGTAGTTTTAAGGAAGCCATAGAGTACCACAATCAACATCTTAGTATTGCAAAAGAAGTAGGAGACAGAGGCGGAGAAGGAAGTGTCTATGGCAATCTCGGCAACGCTTATTACAGTCTTGGTAGTTTTAAGCAAGCCATAGAGTACCACAATCAATGTCTTAGTATTCTGAAAGAAGTAGGGGACAAAGTCGGAGAAGGAAAAGCCTATGGCAACCTGGGCAATGCTTATCACAGTCTTGGTAGTTTTAAGCAAGCCATAGGGTACCACAATCAACATCTTAGTATTGCAAAAGAAGTAGGGGACAGAGCCGGAGAAGGAAGTGCCTATTGCAATCTCGGCAATGCTTATCAAAGGCTTGGTAGTTTTAGCCAAGCCATAGGGTACCACAATCAACATCTTAGTATTGCAAAAGAAGTAGGGGACAGAGCCGGAGAAGGAAGTGCCTATGGCAATCTCGGCAACGCTTATCAAAGTCTTGGTAGTTTTAAGCAAGCCATAGAGTACCACAATCAACATCTTAGTATTGCAAAGGAAGTAGGGGACAGCGGCGGAGAAGGAAGCGCCTATGGCAGTCTCGGCAACGCTTTTTACAATGTAGGTGAGCTTGAAAAAGCGCTTGTCTTCAACAGGAAACATTTTAGCATTTCCAAGGAAACAGGGAACCCCATAGGGCAGGCAAGAGCGTGTTATCAACTCGGTCTTGTTCATGAAATTTCAGACTCCTTGAGCAAAGCTCTTAATTACTATCGTCAAAGCGTAAATTTGTATGATGAAACAAGGCGCCTTCTTCAGTCAGCGGATGCATGGAAAATAAGCTTTCGTGAAACAAAGCAGTTTGCATACAATGCCCTGTGGACAGCGCTCTTGAAGAATGGAGAGGTTGATGAGGCTTTGTATGCTGCTGAGCAAGGACGAGCGCAGGCTTTGGCAGACATTTTGAAGATGCAGTATAGCGTTGATGAGAAATCTTTTTCGGCAGGTATGATGCATGTAATGAAAGATCTACCTTCTCAAACTGTTTTCATGGCACTTGACGGGAACATGATCAGCTTCTGGTTGCTAAGAGAAGGTAGTGAGATAAATTTTCGACAAAAGCAAATTGAAAATGGAAGTGCCGACTCTCTGATGGAAACTACTTGGAAACAGACAAGTGCGGGGACCGTTGAACGATGTGAGAATCGTTCGCTTGACAGACAACATAGCAACTTCTCGTTCAGTAGGGCAAATATTGAGGGGACCGTTCAGTCCTTGGGCTTCTCTGTGAACTCTTTGCAGCCCTTGTATGATGTTTTGGTCAGTCCTATTGTAGACTTGCTTCAGGGTGATGACTTAGTCTTTGTTCCGGATGGACCATTTTGCTTGGCTCCTTTTTCTGCATTGAGTGACTCTGTCAGGATCCGTGCAATTCCCTCGCTGACCGCTTTAAAAGTGATCACTAGTGCACCTGACGACTTCCAAAGTAAGAATGAAGCACTGCTTGTGGGAGATCCGTGCTTGAAGGAAGTCACTTATGGCACTGGTGAAGCCATGTATGAACAGCTGCCATGTGCAAAAAAAGAGGTGCATACGATTGGAGAACTTCTGCAGGCTGTGCCTCTTACAGGGAAAAATGCAACCAAAGCTGAGGTTCTGAAGAGAATGACGTCAGTTGCTTTAATCCACATTGCTGCACATGGAGATGACGAATTTGGAGAAATTGCTTTGGCCCCAAATCACGAACGCACGTCCCAGATTCCCACAGAGGAAGATTACATGCTAACGTTGAGCGATGTTCACGCAGCTCGTCTTCAGGCAAAACTGGTTGTGCTGAGTTGCTGTCATAGTGGCAAGGGAGAGGTGAAATCTGAGGGTGTTGTGGGAATAGCCAGGGCTTTCCTGTGTGCTGGAGCCCGGTCTGTTCTGGTGTCACTCTGGGCAATTGACGATGGGGCGACCTTGATGTTCATGACCAGTTTCTACCAACACTTGGCAGATAGAAAAAGTGCAAGTGTAGCTCTTCACCATGCCATGAGATCTCTTCGGGGAACACAGAATTATTC
>NC_090886.1:51066929-51096929 GCF_036669925.1 Montipora capricornis
CGGCGGGGTTAGTGTTTGGATGGGAGACCAAAATAATATACCCCTCATTAAACAGAAGCATCGGACCGAAAATACTATTAACGCTAACAAATGCGAACTTAGCAAGGTACAGATTTTGTTAGCTTGCCTTATGCAAAAACAAATATTGATGCAAAAGTAAATAAATATTGATACACAGTTTTTAGAAAGAGCAGAAGGAAGTTTCCAGGACGATCGCTCGAGAATAATCTATTTACGACATGAAAACAACATTTATTTTGAACCGTGAATATAGAATATAAACAGTTACGATCAGCGACAAACATTTTGGGGGATTTTTGCAACGTTCAGTTTTGTTATTGTACGTTTTGGCTGCACAAATAAATCGCAAAATCAATATTGACATCGCCGGAATTCAGCGGGCGCCGTGATGAAGTTACCGCGGCATGTTTACTCGCCAAACAGTGAAGTATCGCTGTGTCAAAGCATAGGACCGAAAATTATCTTTTAATGCTATCAAATGCGAACCAAGCAAGATACAGATTTTGTTAGCCTGCTTTATGCAAAACAATTATTGATGTAAAAGTAAATAAATATGGATACACAGTTTCTAAGAAGAGCAGAAGGAAGTTTCAGGACGGTCGATCGAGAATAAAATATTTTGCCATCGGTAACAAAATTTACGACTTGAAAACTGGACAGTTGGAGTATCGACGGCTTGAAAGTTTACGGAAGAAACCGTGTATCGTATAATCAATGTTTTATTCACTATGATAATTATTCGATCTGAAATGAACAAAATTACATAACAATTACTGAGATATTTGAATAAGCGAAATCTCTGAGCAAATGAACAGAAAAGAATCAAAATAAAAGACTGAACTTACTTCTGTGGCGGGTTTCCGTAAACTACGAACTCTTGAAACTGAACAACTCGACGGTTTAACACTGCTGAAACTGGTTGACTTAAACTACTGAAACTGGTTAGCGACTGACTCATATCCTTTCAAACACGTGCTATTAACTGATCTGAAACTTAAGCCTTAGTCACTCAAATGAATTCTCTTAAAATGTCAATCAAAGCTTTATACGTTTCCGGTACTAATTAATCAGTTCTATAGCTGTAACATTTCCTCCGCCCCGATGAAGGAAGCGTTCTTCATCTTACTCAAAGCCTTCGGCAGGTTGCACTACTGCTATCTTCGTGATAGGTCTTGAATATTCGCCAGTTGGTGTTTTTACTTTCACGTTCCTGACTTTTCCGTCCTGCCCTGGGTACACTTCTATTACCCGTCCGGTAATCCATTTTCCTCTCAATGCATTCGAGACTTGTACCATGACAAAGTCGTTAACACAAACGTTACGTCTGTCTACGTTCCACCTCCTCCGTGGTACTAACAAGGGGAACACATCTCTTGTCAGTAGTATAGGAGTTGGGGGTATGAGATCATTTTGTAAAAATGCTCTCATCCCAACCCAACTCCATACTACTTTACATTTGACGGTTACATATTTTTGATCTCGTATTTTCGGTCTCATATTCTTGGAAATCTATATGTTTTATATTTCTGCGAATCTATGCCGTGGCGAGGCAGAATGGATCCAACGCAAAATTTATTTTGGAACTATATGTTATTTAAAATGCGTGACTTTCTTAGAAAAATCACAAAGCATGGCATTCTCGGAAATAAATAAAGGGGGTTTCCCCGTGATTTTCAACCAATGAAAAGTTAACCCATAAATTAACCAAAACCGAAAATACAACCAAATGGTTCAAATTTTGGTTTTTTTTCTGGTTGGACATTTTGTGTTCAATCCTTTAAAAGAAATGTTATTTTAGTGTGTTAATGTTGTAATGACCGTATGCATGACTTGTCACACCATTATTGTGAATGTACCGCTTGTCATCGAAGCAAGATAATGATACTTTATTAAGCTCATAGCTTCCAAGTTGATGTAAGTTGCTTCTAATCGTTTTCATGGTGTGATGCAGTTGCTTGTTATTAAACAGTACGTTTTTATAATTTTCATGAGTTATGTTCTTTTTGATGATATTCTTTTTAATACCCTTAGCGGTCTTTCCGCCTTTGTCATTGTCTTTCATATATGAATACATTTTCGATCGCAATCCGACGAATTCGGTTATTGGTATACCTGCTGCCTCGTCTTTGAATTTACCGATTACTTTTTTGTTTGTCGTGTCGAAATATTGTGAATCTTCGGGATAATCACTGTTATCGAATTTGTCTTTATCATTCCAAAAGTCTTGGTACGCATCACTGGTTTCAATTTCATAGGTCAAGCTGTCTGTGTCTGTGAATAATAATTTCGCTTTGCTACCGTATTTTTGTTTGATGTAGTTATAATGAAAATCATACATTAGTGTCTTGCTAAGATCTAGGATACACATACCCACATATGCCGGCCTGTTTAGGGTTAGTGTTTCTTTGATTTTATGCACTGCCACTAGATTTTTATTGAAGATCTTACTACTAACATATGTTGGTTTGGCAGCCATTTTTGACAGTTTGTTTTTATCAGTTACTAATCTGACATCTACTCGCTTTCTGATATTTTCCATTGTTTTCCCAAATACACTGTTATTCATAAGCTTGAAGAAGTCTTTTTCAAAAGCATTTTTAGCATTGGTTCTCTTCTGTGTGTTGAAATCAATGTATTCTTTCAACCATGGTGACTGATTGAACTTTAGAACTCGATGGATTTTGGTTATTTTCAAACCAAGATCGGTGTACAATTGTAGGTTCCTATAATGAAGAACATACTTTTCTTTGTTGCTTAATGTAGGTATCAGTTTATGAACTAAGCCAGTTGACACTTTGAATTTATTGGCTATTTCTTGGCAATAATTAGAAAGCATATCTTTGTTGACTTTGACCTTTTCGGCTGCTAGCGGATAATCATTATGCAGATCGTGTAATTCTTTGGGATATTCCAAATCAACTTCTAATATCAAACCTTTATTGCTATCTTCTTTATACTTGGCTAGGTCTATCTTATCAATCTGGTTTTTAGCCAACCATTTAAAACCACCAGTTGGAAGGTATTGGCTCATTGCCCAACCATACAGATTGTTAGCATCTAGATACATTATATACTTTGAGGGCGCCTTCTCATCATACGTTTTCATGTATCTATTATTAGCTTTGCCGTATCGATTTGCTATGTATGATGTACCACCACGCATGCCCTTTTCGATGAATTGAAACATATCAATATCAGTCATAAGCTCCAATTTAATGTCAGTCATCTTTAACATAGCATCCCAAGAAAGCCCAGGACTGGTAAAATAATGACAGGGGTCTAGTTTGTAGTATTGCAGACAGGTCTTTCGAAAGTTTTCAAACACATCAGCTAACAGAAGGATGTCAGATTTAAGATATAAGTCATGGTACTCACCCATATTTTTTAGATCAAAAGTGTTCCATACATTTTGAGCATGTTTGTATTGATCACCTGAGATATGCTCATCATTTAATATACTGTAAAATTCTTCTTTTGGTGGCAGCTTTTCATTGAATTTTTCAAAACTGTCCATAAAGTCATATGGGTATACTCCCTTCTTACTCATCAAATCAAGCTCTTTACCTTTGAATTTTTGAGAAGTATATATTAATGCTTCTTTTGGTAGGTTGCTCACCAGTTTATCAAGACTTGAGCTCATGAATTGAAAACTATCAATAAAGGTCAGATGATTACCAAGCATGAAAGCCATATACTTTTCCATGTTGTTTGGTATGGCATTGATATTCATTTGGCATGTTTCACCTTTCTTGTTTGTGTATGTATGCTTTTTAACTATCTCACCAATTTCTTGCATTATAAAATGACTGTCATACCCACGGAGATTGTGAAACATAACTGGTATTTTCTCAGTCAATCTGAAATTTAGGTTACAATCTTGGTGAGCTGATCCTCTGTATTTACCTGTGATATGGCAATGGTCTCTAACTCTCACATCATTTTCATTGTATTTTTTATTGCAGATATGACATTCATTAGCTTTTTGAAATTCTTTTTCATCATCTTCAGTCATTCTCAATGGTTTATTGAAATATTTTTTCATGATCTTCTTGCAATATTTGACTTCCTCTAGCATAGCTTCCATAAATTTGTAAACAGCTTTTTCACCTCTATAAATTTGTACTGGTTTTGTGTATTTATCATCATAACAACACACAACCTTATATCCATAACCACAGTCTGTGTGTCTCTGATAAGCCTCTGTGTACGATTTATCATCATTAGGTTGGCAACCGGATATCTTTTCTGTTATAGCTTCAAAATCTGCATAAATGACGAATGGTACTGGTAGTTGTTTATGGAAATTATTGAATTTTAGTATGTTATCATCTTTTGTTGGCATTTTGATAGCTTGTGTGCCATTTACTTGTATGCAGTTTTCTTTATGATCAGTTAATACTCTTTCAGAACTGAAACATTGTAAGCAATGCATACAGAAGTGCTTCCTTTCCTTGTGTTTTGTTTGATTGTACATGAATTTGTTGAAATCTTTGATCAACACATAATGCTTGTTTTCATTTTCTGTTATAAGAAGCAGATTCATGCAATCTTTATACTTTTCTTTTGACACATAAATGGGATATTTTTGTTTGTTTTCATAACCGAAAACATTGATGTTAATTTCATTCTGCTTTTCTATTTTGTTGTACTGTTTGGTAGTCACTGGAAATTCAATTCCTGAATAATTCAAATTTTCAATGAATGCTTTGTCTGATTTTTTGATTCTCTGTGGGTATTTGTCTTGAGGATTGAGATGTCTTATGTGGCACCACCTGAAGCATTCATTATCCTCATTTTTCATGTTGATCAATCCTTTTGCACTGTGTTTGAGTTCATTTGGCAATTTGATGTAAGAAGATCCTTTCATTGGCTCGTATTTTACCACATTGATATAATGATTTTCAACAGATTGAATAGTCCAACCAGATCCCTCTGAAATCCAAACTGCAATCTTGTTTAGTATGACTTGTTTTGACAAAGATAAAGCTAGTTCAATTTGTGTGTCATTTGTTATTGTTTGTGGTTGACTGTTGAAATAAGCCGTTTTGATGATTTTTTCTTCTCGCCCTGTTTGCTTTTCAAATGTGACCCTCAGTGTTTCAACAAACTTTAGACCTTTCATTGATTTTAATATTTTTCCAATGTGAATGGCAACAGCCTTTCTTGTATTTTGCAGTTGCATAAGTGGGTCTTTGCTGTTTTTTATGTTGATTTCATAAGACTTCGTAAACCCTTTTAAAGCTTTGTTCGTTTCTTGTATTATGGTCCTCGGTAATGGAATTGGTCGTTTTTTGGATCTAGGTGCTGGCACTGGTCTGTTTAATTGTTCTATTTCTTCCAGCCATTCAGAAGGAGGAGCAGGCAGTCTCTGCCTCTCAAAATAGTCAACAAGTTCTTTTACACTCTTTCTTGGTTTTGAGATCGGTCTTGTTTTTGTCCTCGGTGCGGGCACTGGTTTTGTATTTTGTTTTATAATCAATTCTATTAATTCTTCTTTGCTCAGATTTTGAAGCGAGCTTCGGTTCATAATATTTATCATATTATTTGCCATTATAATATATCTATAGATAATAATTCTTTAAGTCAAATTATGGTGCGTTTACAGTTCAACACATACGGGAAGTATGTATTTAACTTTTTTAAAAGAGAAGTGATATGAATAAATTAATTGCTATTTTCATGTTTATCATAAATGTAACCCGTATTATATGTAAATGAATTTTTGAAATGTTTCTTTGTTTTTAAATGGCAATGTTTGCCAGCAAGAGTGTAGTTTCTACCATTGTTGCATATTTTACAGTACCATTCTTTATGCAACATGTAGTCGGTTTTTATTTTTCTTCTTTCTTCATCAGTATAAAATCTTGGGCGGCCAACTGGTCTTCGATCTTCCATATTATATTACTATATATTTTATTTTTTATATATTTTGTATCAATTTCAATGGTTTCAAAAAATCGCTGTACCTTTTAAACTCTCTGAACAAAAAATCCATTTTGACATCTATGATGTGAAACATTTTCCCGATTTCTTTCTTTGGTCCTCCTGTTTTCAATGCTTTGATCAACAATGGTACTGCTTCTGAATGAACATAATGCATATAACCTGCGTTCCTGACCACTATTTCACAAATCATTTCTGTGATCACTTTTCTTACAGCCATGGTTTCAATTATTTGGCTTCCTCTGAACATATACTATATGTTTCGATTATCTTTTACACAGATTCATCACTGTCTTGTGACGCAAAAGATTCTGGCGAACTTGGGCAACTAAAATCCGATTCGCTTTCTTGTGATGAAAAACTTTCCGGTGAGGATGGTACCCAGTCAGAATCCGACAGATGGGAATCCTGATCGCTTTCATAATAGAAACCAACTTTTTCTTCATTTTCAAACTTGTCCATATAATATAAGTATATATTTTTATTTTTTTATAAGTATTTATGCGCGTTTGTTCGACCACAATTCATATGTTTTCAATGTCTTTCAATGGTATCCAACTGTTGAATTCATCACTGTATCCCTTCCATTTTACCAAAGCTTGTTTCTTTTTGTAGTCTCTTCTGATCACTTTGTCAATACGGAAAATATCCTGCTTTGCTTTTAATAATTCAGGTTCATAAAAACTGCCTTGTATCTCTTCACCTCTGAGATCTTTTAGTTTGTATGTTATTGGATTAGTGTATTGGATCTTATCAACTGTAAACACTTCTTCGGTCCAGTTTGGAGTATATCCTTTATCGAACACATTCCGTTTATACTTGGATATTCGAACCTGGGCACCTGTTTTGAATTTAGGTTTCTGTTTTAATGGCTCCATATCACCATATAGATTGAAGTAAACTATACCTTCATTCCTCTTATTAGATGCTTCTGCAGGTGTCATCTTTATGCTTGAATGTTTTGTATTATTATACTGTTTCACTAGTTTGGACAGCATATCGAGATACATTGTATTACCTTGAACTGTGAACTGCTTCCACATTTTGGACTTGATTGTTCTATTCCATCTTTCGACCACTGAGGATTTCTCTTCATTTTCAGTGGAGTACATATGTATCCCATTTTTGTCTAACAAGTCCTTCAAGTGTTTGTTATAGAACTCCTTTCCCTTATCAACCCATAAATATTGTGGTCTTCTGCCTTCCTTGAATATTGTTTTGAATGCTTCAGTAACGGATTCACCTTTCTTATCCTTCAATGGGACAATCCAACCGTATTTGCTGAAAACATCAATAACCATGAGAAGATACCGATAACCTTTATTCCATTTGCTAAACTGTTGCATTTCAACTAGATCACTTGCCCATATTTCATCAATATGATTTACGATTACACGCCGCCGAGTAAAGTTGCGTCTTATAGATGCATGTAATTCATCTGCTAATTTTTCTTGCCAGTTTTCTTTACCCGACGGCTTTTTCCGTTTTTTGAAACTCCAAGACCTAGTTTCTGCTTTGTATTGATAACATTTCTTGCCAACCAATGCCCCCATTGTCTTTCATTATACGGTACGTTGTCTAAAGCTTGAACCATTTTCCTATCTGCTTTGTTTTTACATTTCCTATCATCCTTGCAGACGGAATAATCAACATCGTGTTGCATTGCTATTGCATCAGTTTTGCCAGTGGGCATATCATATATTTCCAATATTTGACCAGTTTTTGGGTCATACTTCAGTTGATTTTCTAAATCATTATAAGGTCCTGTGTAATGATGCCCAGGTAATGTCCATCCACCTTTTGGTTTCGGCAATTTACCAATAGCTTTGTGAATGTCAACAGCGCCGCCGTCAAGATCTTTTCTGTTTGTTGTGTATTTTTTATTTGGTCTTATTTTTGTTGACAATTGATCGAGAGCTTCAGAACCGACTTTATGAAGTAGAGGGTTCATTTTTCTCAAACCATAATCGATTGCTTTTTTCTGCAATTTTGGGTCTCTCATTAATTCGGAACCATAATATCTACCCATTTCAACGGCTTTTTTGCCAAGATAAGGTACTCCTTTAGTTAAAAATAATTCTGTTCCTGTATTAGCGATATCACTGAGTAAGCCCGCTCCCAACGGGCTGTTTAGTTTCCCTGTTGTTTGACAAATTTGGTCTTTGTAATACCACATTCAGCACAAGTGCAAAAGAACATTAGTCTACCATTTTTAGCTGTTTTGTAACCTGAAGGTTCAACACATTCGGTCACTTTCTTTTGTTTAACACAATATGATTTCATAATATATATAAGTTAGATATTTCTGAAATAATATTCGATAAATCTCTCATTTTTCATTGTATCATTTATGTCAAACACTTGTAATAAATCATAATACGAATTACCCTTATTCATTTCATTTAGAAAGTATAAACAGAAATACCCACAAGTTGTTGTTTGTATGTTTTGTATCTGATTGTTTTGATGTAACAAAGTTAGATTTTTCTTTTTGGCATGATTCACAATCTCTTGAAATGGAGGCATACCAAACGAATCAAAATAATTTATTACATCATTCTTAACATAAGTGGCCACCCAATGACTTCCGCTCATATAAGCTGGTTCAAGATTGTATATGAATAACGCCTGTTTATGGTTATGTGGAACTTTTTCATCTCTTGACAGTACATCATTGATTGGTATGTTTAAATATTTACACCATTTTTTCAGATCGTGATTGGACATAGGTATGTTTTTGTGAAATTTTGGTTTCACAATATTGCCCCCAAAATGGGTATGCCATTGAATGGACTGTTTTTTCCCAATAGTAACCCTTTTCCTTTTTTGGTTGAGGATGTTTTTTTTTTTCTACCATTACCAGTCACATATGGCGGATAACTATAAAATGGAGGGGGCATTCCAATTCTAGGTGCTCCTGTACCATCCTTTTTCGACGAAGGTGGTCTACCTACCCTCGGTGCTCCTCTTCCCGTTAGCTTTTTGACAAGATTCAAAGCCAAAGGAATTCCAATGCTAGCTAACAGAGTGCCTAAAAATCCACCTGATTGTGTTTTGGTCGGTGTTATTTTAACGCCAGATCCTGTTTGAGCCGCATTCATTATGTCTCTTTGCTGTTTGGTTGTAAACATATTCAGATATGGCATCAGTTGATTGATTGCATTGAAAGGTATCATCATGGGTAATGGCATAGCACCACCTTTTTGACCAGATCCTAACAATTTTTTAGCTCCGGCTTCTGCTAAACCACCAAGAGCACTCAACCCAAGGGTTTTACCAATTGCTGGAAGAGCTCTCATACCAAGTGACAATACGGTGCTCAAAAGACTTCCGCCTACTTGTTTTCTGATATTGGTCTTAGCAAGCTTAATGTCCATTCCTTTGTTCAATTGTCGATTTTTTTGCAATCTTTTTTTCACCATTGCTGGAACATAAAGAGTGTCGTTTCCATTAAGAGAATCATTTGTCAGTCTTAGAACAATTGTTTCCCTTTTATGGTAAGCATTACTCAGATTCTTTTTTTGATTATCTGACAGTCTTACGTTTATTTGATGAAGTTCAGTCATATAATATATGTTACATAATTCCAGTCACAAAACATATACAAATAAATATGTGTCATTCATGGGATTAAACTATAACCAATTCATTACCCACCTTGTCAATAACAACCGACTCGTCGTACAATACAACTGCATGGACATTGAAATCTGCTGCACTATTGGCACTTATTTTATACCTGAAAATCAACTGTTTAGGGTCTCTTGTTACTTTTTCTGTTTGATATGACAGATCGAAATAAATCAGTGGATATAAACTATTGTAATTAGCTAGATTCAACTGCGTTCCGGTGTTGTAATCATTTTTTCGCATTGCATAAGACATGAGATCATTGAATATTCTCACTTTGCTTTCACTGTCATATTCTGTTTCTGGGTAGAAAACACCATTGCCATATTCGAGTCTGCATGTTGTTAAATAACTGTTTGCGTTTGCTTCATTCAGTTTGAAGGTATCAAGTATATATGGATTTTGAGTTGCAACTCTGGTTTTAGCCCGTTGTAGATAAACAAAAATTGCTTTGACATTGTCAATGCTGGAAGAAATCTGAAAAAAACCACTGACTCTAGCAGGTGCTGACACTGCATATAGTTCACGCTGATATGTCCATTTGTGTTCTTTCATGAAAGAGCTTACAAATTTGTCGTACATACTGTCTTTTGGTGTTAATTTTGGAACCCATAGTAGAAATCTGTTAATCACTACTCTTCCGGCATCTGCTGCTGCTGCCCTATTGATGAGTTCATTGTCGTTCTGGAGATTCAAATTGAATTGTAACTGCATAGGAACCAACATTTTATCCTGCAACTCTTCAAAAAAACTGTAACGATTGAGAGGTATGATCAAATTCACATCTTTTGCTCCTCCCGTTCCATCATCGTTGATAGCTTGTGTAAGCACTCTTCTAGATTCATATCCTGAATTAGTATTGGCTGTCGTAGCATTTGTGTCTAAATACCAAAAACTGTTCTTAGCTACACTTCTCGAGTAATCATCAGAATATTCCAACAGATTCTTCACAAAAGTGACCTTATGTAGATTGTCAGTGTCATAAACAATTTTCCCAGCACTTTTAATCATCATATGTGCAATCAATGAATGAGATCCGTTTATCACCGTTATTCTATCGGCTGCTGCATAACCAGCTCCATCTGCTATTTTTTGTAACTGGAATTGAACCTCGAAATAAGCATTGTACCAATCATAGAAAGAACTCCGGTCGTTGATGGTGAATCTATAACCGTTCTTTTCTTGATGTTGATTATTTCCAGGGGCTCTAATTACATCATCAAGTTGGAAACGCACCAACTCATTTCTTTGCAATAATTCACTTGTTCTAAAAGCCATTTATACTATTGCATTATATAATTTTGCTGTCATGTTATTTATTTGAAAAATCTACGCCTTCTTCCAGATCCGGATATCAATCTATTTAGTATCATGTCAGCGCTTTCATCTTGCTGTTTCTGTTCAATGGGCAAGGATGGAACAATTGCTTTTTGTGTTGGTGTTGTGGCTCCTTTTCTCAAATTTGCTAATTTTTTCATTATTAGGTCTCCTGACTTTTCTGCCACCGTCTTGCCAATTTTATCACCTGCATGGGAAACCCCTGATTCTAATGCCTTCTTTGCTAATGGCTTAGCAAATTTCTTGAAAACAGACGATGCCACACTCTTCAATGGTTTAAAAATGTTGTCTAAGATAAGCCCAGACCCTTTATGTTGAAATACAAATTTACCAAGTTTTGGGTGGTAAAACCTCTTAAATTCATACGGTTTCATTATACTGTTACATTAGATACTTTTTAAAATCAGCGAAAAAGACGTATCTGCTCCATTCAGATCCACTAATCTTCTTTTTCCATCTGTTATCATGATTCTGATTGATGAAATTGTAGTTTTGTTCACAGGATTAAATGTAACTCTTTGTGGTTCGAGGGTGAAGGAGTA
Source organism: Montipora capricornis (assembly GCF_036669925.1). Taxonomy (NCBI): domain Eukaryota; kingdom Metazoa; phylum Cnidaria; class Anthozoa; order Scleractinia; family Acroporidae; genus Montipora; species Montipora capricornis. The sequence goes on from NC_090886.1 coordinate 51,078,404, forward strand.
ACTTGGTTTTAGTACACTGGTTGAGAATGAATAAATAATGTCTGTTTCTTCACCGTCAACTAAACTTTCGTTTACCAAATCGCAATGAATATTGAGTACGTCTGTGTCTTGACTGAGATTTGGCACTCTTGGTCCAATATGCGTTCCACTTGCTAATATCTTTTTGTCGAAACCGATCAGTTCATTAAAATTACTTGCTCTTAAATCAAGTTGGTAATTTGCAGCTAATGTAACCGTGACTCTGAATGTTGTTTCGTTGAATTCAAGAGTTATCGGATACGTATCACCAGTTTTCGTCACATTTTTAATATGTCTGTCAAAGTCCGTATAATTCCATACCCCAGCTGGAAAGGTAATGTCCTTAAAAGTTGAACCATTATCGGAGCTGTATTTGATTAATTGATTTTTGTACCCAGCATTGACATTGAACCAAGTGAATGACATGTTAATGACTCTGTTAAGACCGATAACGTATTGCTTATTATTGTCTAGAGTTACAGGTCTGGTGAAATTTGTTGTAAAATCTTCTGGTTTATTATCCCCTTTATTTTTCACACTGTAAGATGATAAAACTATCTCTCGTTCCATTATATAATGAAGTTACATTAAATTTGGAAATATTGTTTGTATAATTTACCATATTGTGATTTGTTAATTGTTGTCATTTTCAATAATGTGTCCAATATAGAAACACCCATATTTCGCATGTCAATGCTTGTATTGCCAGCCAATATCTCACCAATGATTAAATCCAATTTTTTTATGAGTTCTTTCGGTTTGTTAAAAAATATCACATTGCCACCTTTTTGTTTTTTCCTACCAGAACCTTCCATTGTTTTCATTTTGTTTTGATAATGTTTTATGTATTCATTCAGAGTTCTCATAGCGCGATCCACTCTTTTGTTTTCCTCTTGCCTATCAGCTTCCGTTATATTCCCACTTTTGTATTGCTTTGTAACGTTTCCTTTGTAGGCTTTCAATTGATTTCTTTTAAATTTAGCCGCATTGACGATCTTATTGAGATATTTTTTGTTTTTTCGTTCAGTCATTTCTTGTTGATTTATTACCTTTTCAACAGAATCATAATTTGGTATACCAAGATCACCTAATATCTCATTTTCCATATCTTCTTCATCCATTCCATAATCTATCTCATCGTCGTCATCATACTCTGGTGGTAATTCTGGTTCTTCAGGAAAGTACTTAGGATCAACATACATCTCTTTTTTTCCTTCCAGAAGATCTTGTAAAGACTCTTCATATGTTGGTGGTTTTGGCACCAGTTGTTTTTCTTGCTGTGGCAAAACAGGTTGTTCAAATAGATCACCAAGATTCATATCTGGAACTTCATCCTCTATATCCATGCCGTAATCAGGAACTTCTCCTTTCTTCAGTGGTCGTTTTTTCCTTGGCAACCTTAAAGCCTGATTACTATCAATAACATCATCTAATTTACTTGTAATTGGTTGGAATACTTTTGAAAATCCCTGTTGACTGGTCTTCTGATCAATATCATGCTTTGTAATTGCATTATGGACATAATTGATCTTATCCCCTAATTCAGATTTACTCTTTGCGAGTTCTTTCCACTTAAGTAAACTCATTTTTGTTATATTATTACTTTACATAAAAATGGAAATTCATATATAAAAAATAACGTTTTACACTATGTTGAACACCATGTTGAACACCATGTTAAACACCATATTATCGAAACAATATACCCATATGATATAAAAATGAAGATACCTAATTATGATACTGGCGACGATGTTGTCACAAACTTCACACAACTACATGATTTTATGCCTGATCGATGCTTCCGCATGCTCATTTGTGGACCTTCTGGTTCGGGAAAAACAAACACACTGATGCATATGATTCACAATCTGTTGTATTTTGATAAAATATACCTTTATGCAAAAAACTTAGAGCAGTCAAAGTATCGGAATCTCATGAAAGAGTTCGAACCATGGAGTGAAGAAGCTGGTTATGATATCATTGAAGCAAGCAATGATAAAATAATTCCTGTAAAAAATCTCAATGGTGACAATCAAAAAATTGTGATATTCGACGATTTCGTATGTGATAAAAACCAAAAACCATTAGTTGACTATTTTATACAGGGGAGACATAAAAACTGCTGCGCCATATATTTGAGTCAAAGCTACTATAAGACACCAAAAGATATTAGATTAAACTGCTCACATTTTGCCATTTATGATTTTCCGAGTACTAATGAAAAAAGTCTCATATGTCGTGAAAACAATGTCTCACAACAATTATACGAGAAAGCAACTAGAGACCCTTTTAGTTTTATATATATTGACAAACCCAAGAAACAAGTAAGGAAGAATTTCGATGAAAAAATATAAACCAATTGTATATATGAGTTACTCAAATGGTAAATTACCTGAAGACACATTTTCACATGAAAAAGTTGTTGAAATAGTAAAAGGATTGCCTGGTGTTGGTTTTAAACTAACAGATGACGGTGATTATGATATACAGAATAAAAAACTGCGAAATGTGGATTTACCACAAACAAACACCGACGCTAGTACAAAGAGTTATGTTGATTCTGAGGTTAATAAGACATTAAAACTAGACGGCAGTAGTCCAATGACTGGAGCCCTTAACATGGATAATCGGCGTGTCGAAAATATTGCTCCAGCTAGACATGGTCACAGTGATGCTGTAAGTAGTATGCATCTACATAGCTTTTATTTTGAATTAAATACAAACGATGGAAAGATAGAAGCTCAAAATCCGATCGACATGAAAAATAAAAGAATCACAGGAGTGCAAGATCCAATATTGCATTCAGACGCTACCAATAAATTTTACGTTGACGACTTTATGAATTTCAAAGCCGACAAAACGGAGCTGGCTAATTATTTGAAAAAAGATGGAAGTATTTCCGTAACTGGCAATTTTGACTTTGGAAATAATAAAATCAGCAATCTTGCTGAAGGCACTGGCAATTCTGACGCTGTTACAAAACACCAATTACAAACTGGTTTATCAACCAAACCCAATACAAATCAGGTTGTGCTCCGTGATGGTTCGCAGGACATGACTGGAAATTTAAATATGTCACAAAAAAAGATCGTCAATCTTGCTAATCCGACAGGTAGAAATGATGCCACTGGAAAAGGTTACGTTGATCGATTATTTTTAGATTCACTTCGTTTAGACGGATCCTCTAAAATGACTGGAAATTTGGATCTGTCTTTGAATAAAATAATAAATTGCGGACAACCAACCGGTGCTAGAGATGTGACAAACAAATCTTATGTCGATTCCGAGGTTGGAAAAACATTGAAATTGGATGGAAGCGGTGTAATGACTTCTGTTCTAGACATGAACAATCAACGAATAATAAATCTCGGAAACGCCACACATAATCAAGATGCCATAACTTTGAAGCAAGTAAATGACGGCATTGCGACTGTTTCTACTGAAAACAATAAATATACAGACGAACAAATAGAAAAAAATAAGAAATATGTAGACGACAAAATAGTTCAGAGTCATATAACCACACATACAAACAGAGAAAATGTGCTGAAATATGCTATGGCTGATGGGGAATTTACAGAAGATTATGGAATACAGGATGCCAATTTAATCGACTATAATGACTCACCACATAAAAACAACAAAAAAGCATTTTCATTCAATGTTCAAAAGGCAGCAGATGGTTCCAGTCTGTTTAAAGGACGATTCGATTTTAATCTATTCAAACTGATACGTGACAATTATAGCGATAAATATACTGTGTGTTTAGAAATATATTTCCTGAGAACCGGTTTTGATGTGGAGTTCAATTCATTTCAGGTTACTTTTGAAAAAAGAAACATGAACACTGATAGGACCACTACAGTCAAAACCAACACAGATTATAAATATTATCGCTTTATCATGAACTTATCACCAGATGGTTCTTCACCAACTATCGAAAGACGGTTATATGTAACTGTTCAATCCACTTATGACAATAGAAGCCCAACTCTTTTACCATTGTATGTCCTGATTTACGGTATAAAAGGTGAAGCAAAAAACAACCTTGATTTCACAATTTATGATTACGAATTGGCTTATGAGATTGTAAATGATCAATTTTTAATGCATGTGCCAATCAATATGAATAACAATAAAATTTTAGGGTTATTTGATAAGATATTACCGTCTTACGCCTATGGAACCACTTCAGAATCATCACTGGGTTGTGATTTCAATATTTCTAGAACAGCACCTCTAACATTTACTAAAATTTATATCGATAAAATAAAAATTTATGCTAAAAAAAATTATCCATCAGAGTCGAATCACGATATAACTTTTTATGGAAACGCTAGTGTATTTTATGACATAGATTTTTCAACAAGCAAAATACTTACTGTCAATGTCAATCGATATTTTGAAAACATAACAAACATACGAATAAATTTTGATGATGACGATGGGGATGGCGTAAGATCTTATGTTTACATTATACATTACAAAACATTACTGATTAATTGAATTATATAATGCAACAGTATATGACATTGTATGTAAAAAATTTAGATGGTACACATCTTCTTGACGACAATGGTGACAAAATTGAATACACCATTGACTATCACTCTGATGATGATTTTACCTATCAAGCTCAAGCTCAACTTTCAGTAAATGATGATGGACATATAGAAACTGACAAAAATCTCGTCGTTAAGGCTGCTACGGAAGAGAACCATGTTGTCATAAAAAAACAACTCGATTTGAAGTTAGACAGATCGACTTTTATTATTTCGAACAGTCTACCTGGTATACCAGTGTTAGACAAAATCAGCATTGCATTAATTCCAGCTTTATCAGTAGTCACAGCCGATTCAAATGACAGAGTTAGTTCATGGATGGATCCTGCGAATAATATCGATTTTTCACAACAAACCAATTCAAAAAAGCCTCTTCTTCTGAGGGATTCATTGAAAAAACTGTTTTTTATACGTTTCGATGGTAGTGATGACTATTTGGAAAAAAAATCATTTGATGTTTCTGAAATAGCGGGTAGTTCTGGTAACAAATGCACAGTAATACTGGTTGTCAAAACAAAAGCGATAACTAATCAATCACAGTTTCAATGGGGGCGTGGAGCCGTCAGATTCGGTGTGCATATACCATGGGGAGATGGTACAGTCTATGTCGATTTTGGTTCCTCGTCAAATGGCAGACTTAACATTCCTTCTTTGCTGAATCTCTCTGGAAATATCGAAGTTTGGACAATTCGTATTAATGGGACAAATCTAGAACTCTTTAGAGGCGTTACATCAATCAGTGCGATTAAAACAGAAACTATTTCTGCCACTCTGACAGGTTCAGCTCAAGAAATGTTTATTGGATGTCAGGTTCATACTGATGGCACTGCTGTGAATTTCTGTGAAATGGATTTATATGCTTTTGCTGTTTGGGCAAAATCTCTGTCTGATAATGAATTAAAAAATATGTTCAGGTTCATTCAAAATCATTTCGATTTGTGATGTGGATTTTCAAAATATATAACTCAATATATATGTATATCGACAATTTATTACGATTTGTGGAATATAGTTTTCAAGAAGCAAAAGAAAAACATCCATGCATTAATGACAAAATATTAAAATCAGCACTTGTTTATCAATACCTGCACTGTTTCTATTTGAAAAGAGACATGTCTATGAATGAGATTCTTGAACTCAATGATGGTGAAATTGGTCTTCTTGGACCAGGTAGTGGCTGTCTAACATGGTTACTTGAAAAGATTTTCGGTTGGATTGATATATTAAATTCACATAGTGTATTACATGATGCTTCCGGGAGGTTTTATGACCACCATAAGCTCGGTAGAGGTTACACTTATGCTATTTCAGAAAAATACACAACTAAACTGATTAAAAGATCACCTTTTTGTGGTCAAGTCAGTGGTATACTATATTGTCTATGCAGACGATTAATAATCTAAACCATATATATGACAGATCGAAAAAAGAGAATATTTAGCTGGAACCATATTTCAGACAAACTCTCAGAAGATCAGGTCGACGAACTAAAGAGCTATTATAAGGCATACCATAGAAAGTGTTGGGCTTACAAGCAAGCTGTGAAACGTTACAAAAAATTAAAACTGTTAGGAAACACTGTTTCTGTCATAACTGGTACTGGTGGAATTATTAGTGCTGTTGTAACTGGTGGTATAGCCCTAGTAGCAATAAGCACTTGTGCTTTGTTAATCAAGTCTTACATGGATTTCCAATCACTGGATCTTAAAATACAAAATTGTACATACGCATACCAAAGTTATCAGCATCTTTTGAATTCGATAAAAGACATGTTGAGAAGCGGTGATTTTCAACCATCGTTTCACACAGAATTAAAAAATGTAGATGATTTTGTGACTGATGTTTGTTCTAGTGTTGACAAGTTCTACGCTAAATACAATGACAAATTCATTCCTTAACTATTTCATTAATTCGGTCTGATGCCAATGACAGGATGTCTTTCCAATATCGTTCATATGATTGAAGTGTCTTTTTGGATTTGCTCGTCTTGACCTTTTCAAAAGGAAGATCAAGCATTTTAAATATTTGTTTTAAAATGAAATTTATGTTAATCATACGCTTTCTATCAATGTTAACATCTTTCACAACTGCCCCGATAGCCGCAAAAATTCGAATTATTTTATCCATATTTTTTACAGAAATCTGGAAACCATTTTTAATGGCAATGTTATTGATAATGTTTTTGATATGATATTTTCTTTGGTAAACACTTTTACGATGAAATCTATGCTTATTTGAGTGAAAATCAACAAATTCTATAAGTGGTTTATAGCCATTAACCAACCCACATTTTTTACAAACTAGCATATTGTTATCATTCACTATAAACGGTTCATCACAACATCGTTCTGTTTTTTTAGTAGGCTTTGAGATTTGTTTATTGCAAAATGGGCAGACCACTTCTTCCATATTGACAAGTTCTTTATGCAGTTCTTGGCAACTCATTATACTATTATATGAGATATTATTTTAGGTTTGTTAAAAACATATAGTTCCAAAATAAATTTTGCGTTGGATCCATTCTGCCTCGCCACGGCATAGATTCGCAGAAATATAAAACATATAGATTTCCAAGAATATGAGACCGAAAATACGAGATCAAAAATATGTAACCGTCAAATGTAAAGTAGTATGGAGTTGGGTTGGGATGAGAGCATTTTTACAAAATGATCTCATACCCCCAACTCCTATACTACTCTTGTCCACCTTCTCCAGAAGGAGTCCACAATCTGCTGGATGAACTCTACTCTTTTCCTTGGGTTCCTTGTCTCATTGAACGGGCCCTGCGGAACTTGAGAAGACGCTCTACCTAACAGCATATCGTTCGGACATAAATAAGCTCCATCGTCTGGATCATTTGGAACTCGACCAATCGGACGTTGATTGACTAGGTTAGCAACTTCTAAAAGACACGTATACAATTCAAAAGGCGTCAAGGTGTGGTTTCCCACTGCTTTCTTTATAGCGAATGAATGAAGGGGTAGTTTCTAAAGAAACTGTGGTGCTGCGTCGGTGGGGAAGTAGTATACAAAAATTTGGTTTTATCAACGGAGTTGATAATGTAAATTGGCCACCGTACAGAGATTCTAAAAGCTGACGTTTCGAGCGTTAGCCCTTCGTCAGAGCGAATCGAGGGATTATGGGTTACGTGTGGTTTTTATAGTAGAGTAGGAGCTACGCTATTGGTGGTAACATGGCAACGTGAAAAATAGGAATATATTAGTTAAATGAAAAGCGTTCGTTAATACCGTGAGGATTAAGGGTGCCGATTTGAAAGATGAATTTTTGTTCCAGATTCTTGCGGCTTTCCGTCGTACCTAGATGTAGGGAAAGGCCGCAGATAGCCATGTGTTTTTTGGAGTGGTTAGGCAAATTAAAATGGCGAGCGACTGGCTTAGATGCATCCTTGTCATTCTTCTCAACATCGCGGAATCGCGAACACCTTCGCGATTTTGAGAAGAATGACAAGGATGCATCTAAGCCAGTCGCTCGCCATTTTAATTTGCCTAACCACTCCAAAAAACACATGGCTATCTGCGGCCTTTCCCTACATCTAGGTACGACGGAAAGCCGCAAGAATCTGGAACAAAAATTCATCTTTCAAATCGGCACCCTTAATCCTCACGGTATTAACGAACGCTTTTCATTTAACTAATATATTCCTATTTTTCACGTTGCCATGTTACCACCAATAGCGTAGCTCCTACTCTACTATAAAAACTACACGTAACCCATAATCCCTCGATTCGCTCTGACGAAGGGCTAATGCTCGAAACGTCAGCTTTTAGAATCTCTGTACGGTGGCCAATTTACATTATCAACTCCGTTGATAAAACCAAATTTTTCTTTATAGCGGTCTTGCAACTTTTTACAAGAGCCTCTGCGCAACCATTCTGGTGTGGTGCTCCTGGGGTTGTAAACTTCCACTGCATTCCTTTATCGGCACAATATTCTCGAAGTGTTGCAATGTCCCATCCTTCCATCATCTTGCGGAGTTCCCTTTGAGCTCCTACCATCTGCGTTCCGTTGTCGCTTATCATCATAGCGGGGTAACCTCTGATGGAAAAAAATCTGCGAAGCGTTTGAATGAATTCCATGGTAGAACAGTCAGTAGCTATTTCTAGATGTACGGTTCTAGTGTTGAGGCATGTGAAAATAACTCCATAGTACTTTGCCGTTTTGTTTCTTCCAATTTTTATCGTGAAGGGACCAAAATAATCGCACGACGTATAGTGAAATGGCGGGGTGTTTGGTGCCGTTCGGTGTGGAGGTAGGTCGGCCATGATCTGCGTTTCTGTCTTCGGTTCCATTTCTCTGCAAAAAACACACTTGTACTTGACTGCTTTTGCAAGGTCGTGACCTCGCACTATCCAATAGTTTGTTCTCGTTTTAGCTACTGTTGTCGCTACCCCGGGATGTCCGCACCGATGAGCTTCTTGTATGATAAGACGTGATACGATGTGGTCATGAGGTAACAATATTGGGTGCTTTGTTTCATAGGATACGATTGCCTTGTCGACGCGTCCTCCAACTCGGATAATGCCTTCGTCATCTACAAAGGGACTTAGCATCTTGAACTCGTTGTTCACCAGGCAGTTCTGTAGGCTTCTCTGTGCGTGTCTGATAACATGTTTTCTGCCTTCCTCTAACTCTTGAGCAGATAGCGGTCCTTGACACATTTGGGACTCGTTAGTTTGCTTTATCTTGGCTAGAAACTTTCTCTTCATCCTGAGTACCCATGTCATCACGCGAACTAGCTTCTTCCAACTGGAAAATCTATTGCTGTCAACTATAGTTGGCGAGAATGCCACAGCTCCTACATTCAACGTCTTCCTACATTCCTTCTCTACTTCTTCTTGGTTCGGCTCTGTTTCGCTCTGGGGCCACTGTTTTTTAGGCAACTCCGTAACCACTATACCACGCGAGACATCATCTGCTACGTTGTGTCGGCTTGGAATATGCTTCCACTGTTCTGGGTCGGTTTGACTTTGAATTTCTCCTATTCTGCTAGAGACAAACGGTTTGTAACGCCTGATCTTGCCCCGAACCCATGCTAACACGATGGCACTGCCGGTAAAGATGACGGTTTCTTTGAACTGGAAACGAGACTCTTCCTTGATTGTGGCTTGTAATCTGGAAGCTAATACAGCCGCTTGTAGCTCAAGCTGCGGGATTGTGATCTTTTTTAGGGGAGCTACTCTTGACTTGGCTGCTATGAATCTGATGTCAAATTTATCCTTCTCTACTGCCCATCTGATGTAAGCACATGCGCCAAATGCGTCTTGAGATGCGTCTGCAAAGACACAAAGTGTCGGTTGGGAATCTGCGGGTTCCGGTGGGGATAAGCTTCTTGGAAAGGAAACTTCATTAAGCTCTTTCATTTCCTTGAAAAGACTGAGCCACCTCTCTTGTACTGCTGAAGGGAGGTCTTGGTCCCACTCATATCCTTGCTGCCATAGCTCTTGAACCCCAGTCTTAGCTCGTATCAGAAAAGCTGCTGCGAAGCCAACAGGGTCATAAATTGTTGCTATTTGACTGAGGATACTTCTCTTAGTCCATTCGCTTGAGTTCAGGCAGTCTATGGTTTCAGATTTCACTTTGAACTTAAAGGAATCTTCGGTAGAGTTCCACACAATGCCTAAGACCTTATCTTCTCCTGATCCATTAGGAACGTTCACTTCTTCATTCTGTTTATCGCCAGTGTCCTTTAAATCTCTATTTGATTGCCATTCTTTAATGCTAAAACCACCCTTGGCTAACACCTCATCAATTTCCGTCGTCAGGTGCCGGGCTTCTGACACAGTTTGCACTGAGTCCAGAATGTCGTCCATGTAGCTGTTTTCTTTCAGTGTCTTTGCTGCACTCGAACTGTGATTTTCTCCTTCTGCTGCTGTTTTTCTCACGGCTATCTGTGCCATAGCTGGCGCTGGTTTGTCACCAAACGTCAAAACGGTCTTCACGTAGGTGTCAGGCTTTCGATCTATCTCCATACTTCTCCACAGGAATCGATGTACGTGCTGGTCTTCCTCTGGTATCAGAATTCTGTGGTACATCTTGGATATGTCACCACTGATGGCTACTTGATTTTCTCTAAAGCGCAGAACGACTCCAAAAATACTGCTTAACCAATAGTCGTTCAGTCGATGGCCTTGATATACCGAGGACGAATTGAAAACAATTCTTATGGGCGTGCTCTTTTTATCTGGTCTCAAAACCTCGTGATGAGAGATGCACAGGACCAGTGTATTCTGCCAATTCCGCGTCTGTTAACTTTCTAGAAAACTTCATTACTTCCATCTCTTGCATCTGCTCGTTATATGCTTTAGCGTTCGCTTGGTTCTTCATTAATCGGCGCTCTGTTGTTTCTAACTTTTTCATAGCTTGTGACCGGTTATTGGGGAGAAACTTGGGATCCGTTTTCCACGGATAGGGAATCATCCATTGATTTCCCACTTTCTTGCAGGAGTTTTGTATCATTCTTGTTTCTTCTCGTTCTGACTGGGTTAGCTTATCCGCTGAGCAGACACAGGGTTTCACTGCTACTCTCATGGATTCTGTGGACCAAAATTCTGACAGATCAACAGGAACGGTGTAGCTGACGAGAAATATTCTACTTGTTTCTTGATTTTTGCTGGTTGTTGCCCCAAATACCACCCATCCAAGCGGTGAATTCCTGGCCACCAGATGTTCTGATTGTCTCGTCTCGCCAGTGTGCATTTGGGCGTGGTCTATACCAATAAGTAGGTCCACTGGACCTGAGCCTCGATAAATCTTCTCTTTCGTCAGAAGTGACATTTTTGCAGCATCCTCCTTCGAAATTCCAGCAATGTTATTCGCTTATTTGCACATCGAATTCAGCGGGCGCAGTGATCAAGTTACCGCGGCATGTTTACTCGCGAAACAGTGAAGCATCTGTGTTAAATGATGCTTAGATCCCGGGTTTTTGTTTTTGTTAGTTTTCTTTTTCTTTCAATTGTTATAAATTTTGACAAGAAATGTGCGAATTCAACACAAAGATCGCAATCGCCCAACTCTCAGAGGTTGACCATTGTTTCTGGAAAATCAAAAATTTACTCTCCAAGACAAGGTTATTTATCACCAGGTAATTCCATCGTTTTGGTAATAGCAGCTACTTTATTATTCATCAGCGTCACAATCTTTTGCCGATTTGGGGGGTCATTTTGTTGAAACTCAAGCACGCTTCAAACAGACCTGTTTATTTTCGTGACTTATGCGTTACCACAAAAATTCTCCCCGTATCACATTTGAACACATGTATGCAAATTTGCTGAGCTCAAAAATTACACAACATGATAAATTTACAAAAGCTGGAAATTTCACAGAAATATTTTCCAGCGAAACATTTATCGAAACAAGCAACATATTTGCTATAAGAGGCAAGAAACCCTTCCTATTTCAGTTGCGTGCGTGCAAGCGAAACACACAATCACAAAGCATATGCAATTAAATAAATTTCTGACAGTTTACATCAAACCCTTTTCGAAAGAACCTTGACCGTACATAATAAAGCACAAAAGAGACAACAAGCTTTCATTCAAATAATTTTTCACTGTCACATTTCCAATTTTTTTAAACCTTTGCAGAGTTGAGTAGAAAATGAATGTTACTTGCCAGACAAACAGGCAAACTTTAAATAGATGCGACTTCAGTAAACACTGTGAGACACAACAGAGATCACAGATCTACTTGTGGTGTTTGATTCCTTCTCTGTCTTTGTTGCACCCGTAAGTTACCAGAGAAATTACCATTTGGTTTCAGTGTTGTACGTAACACCACCTTAGCGAAATATTAAAAGTACAGCTCATTTTGATTTCGGCTCGACGGGCGAAAGATTCACGCTGTCGAAGTCCATTACTCGTCGCTTTTAAGATTCCAGATCTTTATGTTTCACCGCCTGTCTTGACGTTCCATTCTTGAGCTCCATATGGGTATATTTTCTTTAAAGATGTACTAAAACGCCATTCGCGTTACAATGACTTCCGACGCCATTACAGGTTAATTTTGCAGAGCAAGCTACGCATTACCGCAGCCCCCTCAAACCTAACAAAATACGCACAGAAGACTCTATGCACAAAGTCACCACTTAGCAGGGGAGTGACAGGCAAGACTTTTACCGACACGGAAAAAAATAGTAAAAAAAAAAACAACGGAAATCTACCCATTTTCCGACTGGGATTGCCATAGGCAACCCAGTAATAAGCTGCGTTCACAAGCTGAAATTTTAAGCTAGTGAGCCTCTGACGTCACTTTTCCCTGGATCCAACCGTCTGAGGTCCAATCGGTCAGTTTTGAACGTGAGTAATGGCGGACCGTGAAATCCAAAACTTACACTCAAAGTAAACGGCCTTTGGATAAAAATCAAAGCCCAAAATTTTGCCAGTCAGGTGTTAAGCAAACACACTTTCAAAATCTGAAGGAAAAAAGGAGGTGTTTTTTTTTTATCACAGGGGCACTTTAACACAAATTGTCCAGTGAACTTCAACTTCGGGTAAACTTTGCAAGATGGCGAGAGATTACCAAAAAGAGCCTTGCATACGGCTGGCGCGCCTGAAATTTGAATTGACCAATCAAGTATCAGCAGGCGGGAAAAACTTCACTGTCCTGACTTCAATGAAAGTTAACACGCATACCGCGGGTGCAGCCGCCGTATGCAAGGATAAATCTATAATTTAACTTGAAGTTGTTTGTTACTAAATTTGCAAATGCAAACAATGAAGCCCTATTTGGGGTTATCAGGATACGGTATCTTAGGAAAAGAATTATAGGAATACGGGATATTTGGAGGGGAAATTGAGGAAAAGAGGGATTTTTTTAAATAGGCACGCATTTCGTACGTGTGGTAGTGCAGTAACTTGACAGTGTTTTTTTTCCATAAATGTCATCTGAGCTGCGTTTTGTTTATCAGAAGATTCAAGTTGTCTTTGCGTAATATGTAGCTCTTATAGTACACGATATTGTTTTGGTATCGTAAATCATTATAGTGCCATGGTACATGTCTGCCAAATACCCCCTCAGAAGACATGTCGTTCAGTAAAATACTAAACTCAGAAAGATTGAAGAAAATAAAAGGAAATTGAGAAACATTGGCTTCAAGGCTGATATGTTGATCATTTTAAAGTTCCCTTACAATTTGTCTTTCACCACAAGTTTAAGCGTGTACTCTGAACTTCCGACAGATGGTGTAGCTATGGGCTCTCCCCTCGCTCCTGTTTTTATCTATGGAGGTATATCGGCAAAACAACCCGGCATTTTTCCACACGCGTACATGAGCACATGTTCAGTGATAGGGCCTCTCACATTTTTAAACACTTACTGACAAAATTCTCAGCGATGACCCACTTCATGCTCTAATGATTGATCACGCTTCCACCACATATTCAATGGGAAAACCTACACTAAATCATCAACTTTATCATGTCAATTTAAAACTTTCTTTAATATTTTACATTGTCGGATTTCCTTTTGTTCTTATAGTTTATTAGCATTTTGCGCACACTAAATATTCAATTTTGTACTTTGTAATTCAAACTGAAGATGACAGAAGATTATGTTGAAACATGTATTTTTTAAAAAACGTTGTGTTATTTCTGATAATAACAACTCCGTCAACGTGGCTGAGTGGTCTAGTGCGCACTCAGAATACCAAAAAGCTGTGAAAAGTGTGGGTGCTTTAATGGCCGCAAGGGAGTTTGGAAATACACTGAAGGACTTAAAATTGGATCCCCCGATGGGAGCTTAATTCAATATCCGTGGGGTATGCACATTTGTGACTACGAAGAAGAAGAAGAAAAAAAGACACTCGACTGGTTTTATGACGTGGTGTAAACGGGACATTATCGTTACCATGGCTGCCTACGGCATCCCACGAAAAAAATCGTGCTCGAATGGAAACAAAACGTGTTTCCACTTTGTAATCGTAGGATTTTTTCCAAGCGAGAAGAGAGGTTTATTATTTGCAGAGCCAACCGCGCAAGTGTATTTTACAGATCAATAATCAAATGTTTGTTTGGATTGGCCCGGAATATACAAATTAACATTTAAAGTTCTCGTGGATACAAAATCGCGGGGCATTTCAATATAAAGTTTTGAACAGATAGTACTCAATAACAAATTCACTCCTTTACAAAACAGACATGAGTAAAAAATATAGCATCTCTGTTGCGAATGCAACGACTCGTTTGTTTGTTATCTGTTTGTTATTTACTTGTTTGAGCAGGTTGAAGTGTTGGCAGCTAATCAGCTGATGTGGACCTGCTATACCCACCCACCCATACAATCACAAAGGACAGCCACAACACCGGGAACTTCATCCCCTACTCTTCTCGAATAGTGTGTGGGTTCTTTAACGTCCCACTGGGAACTTATGAACATGGAAGATATTTGTTAGACGGGCCTACGGTTTATAGTCCTTATCCAAGTTAACTTGAAAGTCTAACCATTTGCAGATGAAATTACAAAGGCGGCACTTTCTCCTCAGACCCGGAGTCGAACTCACGACCTCTCGCGTGACAAACCCCCGTGGAACTAGAAATCCAATAAGTATTGACCGAATGCATAAATGGCGGCCAAAAATGTATTCTTTTGTTTATGTGCTAATGAGACTCACTAGCCTCGGTCTCAAGCAACATTTCTTTTGTATTTTGGCCATGCAAACGAGGCTAGTGAGGCTAATTAGCACATAAACAAAAGAACATTTTTTTGGCCGCCATTTATGCATTCGAAAATGTTTCGGGTCTCATGTCCTTTTTACCTCTTCGATTAGTGACGTTATTGGGGTCTCAGCTTTCGCTGTACCACGAACCGGTGGCTCAGCTGGTAGAGCACCGGGCTGCTAGGCGGGAGGTTGTGATTTCGACTCCGGTCTGACCAACACTCAGGATTTTTAAATAACTAAACGAGGAGAAAGTGCCGTCTTTGTAGTGACATCTTCAAAATTGTTAGTCTCTCTAGTCTTCCCGGATAAGGACGATAAACTGTAGGTCTCGTCTCTCAACCATTTTATCTTCATAACTGTGTGGGACGTAAAAGAACCCATACATTATTCGGAAAGAGTAGCGCGCATGGAGTTCCCAGTCTTGTGGTCTGTTTTCTGTGCTGGATCATGGCCGTAAATACTCGGAGATACTAGAGACATCAAGCTACTCCAAAATGCGAGGGTAAATAAAAATATGATGATAATGCCAGCAGTCGTGGCTCCGATGAAGGCTTTCGGTCAGATTACGTTGCAACTTTTTCCTCCTCTTACAATCGTCGAGTCTCCGAGTTTTCACCGTAATCTATTGTGCTTTTGTAATCGCACGGTTACGGAGCCTCGTAACGTTTCTTACCTGGCAAAGTTTGTTGCGAAGACATTGTGGAGCAGGAAAGAGGAATTAAGAACCCCAGGAGTCAACTCTTGAAGACAACTGACAAGGTATATGATTTTAAAACTACTGGTCTTGATATAATGGACTTTATTGCTAAATCCCTCAAGTAAAGACGACGGCTGCGGCAAGACGTAACAAAGCAAGAATATTTAACAATTATTCGCCCAAGGCGAAGTGAATATTGGTGAATATTTACCGAGACGTAGTCGAGGTAAATATTCCCCAATATTTACTTATTTACTAATTGTTTTAGTGTAATTTTCAGCGGTGAATATCAAGAAAGTGCAAAACAACGGGCTAAAACAAGACAAAAAGGCACGAAAAGTGCTTGATTGGCTTAGCAGCCGCGCCTCCAGAAGGTTATATTCACCGGGTAGCGCGATGAATATAACTCTAAATTCTTATATTCACCGTTGAAAATTATACTAATATTGGTTAAAAGAAGCCAAAACAACCGTGCTGCACGTGCGGTACGCATTTCTTTGCCGTCCTCTAAAAAACAACATTAGGGAGTTTAAAGGCCTGGCCAAACGCTCGCAACATTTCAACGCAACATCTTGCAACATTGTTGCATGATGTTGTGACATGTGTTTAAAGGGGTGGCCAAACGAACGCAACATTTTCATCATTTTCAAGGTAACATGTCAATGTTCATGTGTCCCAGGCCCCTGGCGCGCAAGAAGTGGACCTAACGCGCATGCCCTAGCGCAACAATGTTGCGTGAACGGGGCCAAACGAGTACAACATCATGCAACATCCAAAATGTTGCACGAAACATTTGACCGTTTTAAATTTGATCTAACATGATCCAACATGTTGCAACATATCACAACACATCACAACAGGGTGGCCAAACGTATGCAACATGTTGTGCCCAACAATGTTGCAAGATGTTGCGTTGAAAAGTTGCTAGCGTTTGGCCAGGCCTTAAGATCTACGATGGCAACGGTCGACGCAAAGGTCACCTCAAGATCCAACTTTGCTTCATCCTAAGTCTTTCGCGATTATTCAGTCTGGCTCACGTCCTTCAATTTTGGCGAAGTATCCTAAAAATAAACTGGTCCTAGCGGTTTCAAAGTGGAAATAGAGAATGCCTACGTGTCGTATGAAGCTCAAATTTGGTGATTTCACGTCGTCGTTATGCAGAGGATTTATGCTATTTTAACCAATGATATTATTGTTTTGTTGCGTAGCCGTCGTCGTTTCTTAATCTCCCTATCTTAGGTTTTGACGACAACGCAAGTATACAAAAATGAACAATTTTCTATCTTTACTTCAAAACCCTTGTCACCGATCCAGATATAGGATAATTCACTCGTATTGTACAACCTGAGCACGATGGAATAATCGCGAATTATTTGCGATGGCGCTAAGTTATATGTTGAAGGGACGTTTTGGTTGACGCATAGTTAATCGTGGGACTGGTTATCAAACCTTAAAACCTTCAAAAGCGAGATCAATGTTGTCGCAATCGATGTTGAATTTGGGAGTTTGAGAAACGACGACGGCTACAATCTCGTTCCCAGGATCTCTCTTCTCTGAGAGAAGAGAGACCCTGGGAACAAGGTTGCGACGGCTACTGCAATGACAACGCCAAAAAGCAATAATATTATTGGTTAAAAGAACCAAAATGTTCGTACTGCACTAGCGGTACTCATTTTTGAACATTTCTCCCCCGTACTCGTCGAAAATACTACGTGAAATGATCAAATTTAAGGCTTTGACGACAACGTGGACAAAATACAGTGAATCTTTCAGTCTCACTCTTTACTTCAAACCAGTCAGTACCAATCCAGTTATAGGACACTTCGCCCATATTGTATAATATAAACAAGATGGAATGATCGTGAAATACTTAAAACAGCTCAAACTTATATTTTGAAGTGACGCTTTTGTCGTCGTAGCCGTCGCGGTTTCTTAAACTCCCTATCGACCGTGACAGTGTGCAAAGTTTTGTTTTCGTTTCCCAAGGCTTCGCAAATATTAGTTGCGCATAATTTAATCGAAAGATTTGATTGGTTATCATTTCGAGAAAAGATGCGTTTTGTGCACCGTCAAAGCCAAAAATACAGAAAAAAACATGAATAAAAAAAAAGACTTGTCGAGTTTCATAACCGTCTCCATGCATGAAACTCTAAGAAATTTAAGATCTACGACGGCGACGGTCGACGAAAATGTCACCTCAAAATAAAACTTTGCTCTATCATAAGTCTTTCGCGATTATTCAGTCTCGTTTACGTCCTACAATGGGGGCGAAGTAACCTAAAAATAAATTGGTACGAGCCGTTTCAAAGTTAAAATAGAAAATGAAGGATTCTCTGTTGCATGCTTAGTTACGTTGTCGTCAAAACCTCAAATTTGGTGATTTCACGTCGTCGTTATGCAGAGGACCGCTGAGATACTTGCTAAAATCCGTGCTGCACGTGCAGCACGATTATTTATGCTCTTTTAACCAATGATATTACTGTTTTGTAGCGATGTCGTAGTCGTAGCCGTCGCCGTTTCTTAAATTCCCTTCTGGTTATTACGCTACTGTTGTCCTTGCTTAATTACAAA
>NC_090886.1:51099429-51119429 GCF_036669925.1 Montipora capricornis
AAAATTAAGTGAGCCCTGGGCTCCTGCTGGGCCTACACGCCTTGCCCTCGCGTCACGATTTTTCTGGTTTAAACAGAGCAGAGACAAGAAGAGACAACCAATCATGTCCTCTCTCTTTTCTTTGATCGCTTACTTTGTTTGCGTCCAAAGATTTTGCTTGCAAATCTCGGCAAACCCACTGCACAAGAACTTTGAAGTTCCACTTCCGCTTACCGTCCATCGCTCAAAACGGAGCTTAATTAAAGCACGCGAGGTTCTTGAGACGCAGACGGTAACCGGAAGTGAACAATTCTCATGCCAGGAAAGTAGTGTCTCCAAGGTTCTTAAACTTAGCATCTGTACAAACTGTACATACTTAGCAATATAAATGCGGTTGTGTGAAAACAGCTCACTTCCGGTTGTCGTCCGTGTCTTGAAAACACCGCGTGCTTAAAGCTCCCTCAAACGCCTTTGCTCCAACTTTTTTATGGTATTGATTTTCCTCTAATTGAATACGAAGTACGATTTTTAGGCTAATCAACGAGTGCAGCTATTCCAAATACCAAATAACTGTTTTTATTTAAATTTTAAATTTAATAAAACAATTATTCCATTCGCGCTTGTTTGATAGCAACTTCCGTATGGCAATCTCTAACGTATTTATGCATTCGTCAGTGACCAATCAGAAACGCGATATTTAAATGAGTATATAGTAAGAGACTGATTATAGCCAACTACATGTCATATCCAACGCGCGCTCATGGAATAGCGATTAATTTATACCCGAACAACAAGAATCTAATACCCTATTCACAGTCACAGATAAATGTAGGACTGGCTTTTACACGAGATTCTGGTGAGTTGCAATACACGCTCTGATCTGTGCTAAATTTGTAGTCGACAAAAATCTGTATACTTGCTTCAAATAGAAAACTTCAAAACATGAAAAATGCCGAATTCACCCCTAAAACGTTGCAAGTCGCGGGTAAGATCCACCTTAAAATTGTCCATTTGCAATGGTTGCCTTAGATCCGCTCCAAATAACTCTTTTAGCTTTACAGAGAGTTTTATCTTAGCCTGGTAATCCCTTTCCAGTGATAAAAATTGGGGCTCACCGACTTCGTTTTTGAGATATAAGCGTTTAAAATATAAAAATTAGAGAGTTTATAAATGGCTTCTGTCGCCACGGAAACATATTACGTATGTTAATGATGGCATCTTGTTAAACAATTATTAGTTTTTCATACGACAATATAACATTGCAAATCTGTGAAACAGTTTGTAGATTCAATTCTTCAAATTTATACAGGCTGTTGAAAGATCTGAGCCTCCTCAGTAATAACAGTACAAAGACGAAGTTTAAATTTACATTTCTCATTTTTTTCTATGCGAGAACAGTAAAATGCACATTACAGTGCTGTGCACTAATACCTGAGCCCTTTAACCAAACTTCGTTAAATTTTATTTATTTTAACATAAACGATCGAAATCCAAAGTTCTAATTTCAATCAAAGATTTTATTTTTTCAACGCTGTCAATCACTGAACACGTCAAATCAAAATTGGCTCCCAGCTATTATATATAGGCGTAGTGCAATGCTCTGAAAACATCCGTGGACCGTATGGCTTTCGACCCGATCTTATCGAACTGCGGCATTCGCGACGCAAAAAACTGTGATTTGCTGAGCCAGTTTGTTTTTTCTTGGTCTGCACCGTGACCAGATCAACACTTATGTCCAGGTTTGACCCTAATTAGATGCACGCCCAATTTTGACATCCAACACAAAGTGTCCCTTTAAGTCTAAGCATTTGCTCCCTATTTTCAACAATAAGGTTAGGGTAAAGGTTAGCGTTATTTTTAGCTTTGGGTAAATGCAGCAGTTAATCTTCACTTAAAGAGCAGCATTTGGGGGACACTTTGTGACATAAATTGTCTGTATTCTGAGACACAAGTGATGTTGAAGTTGGCTAGAAGAGCAAGGGGACACTTCGTGACGCTTATTGAAATCCGCATGCATCTAATTAGAGTCAAACCTGGACATATCTCAACAACTGTCACAATGAATAAGATTGACAGCAGTCAGGAGCTCATCAAGGGTAGCCTCTAACTCTACTAATTCCTTGGGTCAACCCTTTCCAGAGTAAATTTATTTTTAGGAACAGGTTTTTTCCGCGAAAAGTATCAGATTTCCTTGACGCCTTGTTTTGATTGGCTTCTACAACAGTGGGCGTGCTGAATCTCCCAAGGGAGATTGGCTTCGTGCTGAATCTCCCAAGGACGGCGTTCTATAAATAAATCGACTCGGGAAAGGGTTGACTCCTAGGCATAGTATGGGAGATAGCTCCGGCAGGAGTAAACACAAAAGTAGTGCTTGGATTTTGGTTTAGACTGAGTTTGCATGTTTGTGAAGGGCGCCGACTGCTCCGTTTCGTTAAACAAGCGATGCCATTTTTTACCCTAACCCTACCCCTAACCTAATGCCATTCTTAGTAACCAAGCCTTTTTTATTCGGTTAGCTTTCAATAGAGCGTTTTCACATGACGTCACGGCGGCAATGTTGGTGTTCAAAACAAAGAAATGGCTAATCCTCCGGGAATTGAACTCTATTTTTATGCAAATACTTTCTTTTGTTTCAGTAATCCAATATGGCTGCTGGTCACGTGAGTGAAAACGCTCTATAAATTGTTAGGATTAGCTACAATTAAGTACGTTGAAATTGCAAATTTGGAGCCGTTATTTCGGTGGTGAAGAGGTTAATTAAGTGCATTTGCTCTCAGTTAAGCTATTGAACCGAGTTCGACATCGTTCGATCAACTTTCCCTAATTTTTTTCTTAGGTTATTTCTCAGTTTTTTTTTAATTCTAAATGACATGCGCTGCTAATCTAGTCCTTGATTAAGTATTTTTTTCCACATTCGAAAACGACAAACTTAACAGTGAAAATTGTTCATCGCCTGTTTACGAAAGGGAAAATTGCCGACAGACGAATCTACATACTAAGTTCCCGAAGTGCGGAAACAGAGACAACAATCAAAAGAAAGTCTACTTGAGGGAGAAATAAATTATGAGACCTAAGACAACGGCAGCAAGAACTACAATCACCAGGATACAACACATCTTCTTTCTTGCTGCTTTCTGCAGATAAAACAGGAAGAATACATTCTTTAGAACCACAAACAATGAGATTCTTTTCATTCAATAGTCCATTTCCGAGTTGCTGCATGCCTCAGTTTTAAAACGAGGCCTGGTGCAGAACCATTCAAATGGAAATAAGTCGCGTATTCTAACGCAAATCAAACTCATTTCACTTACAATAGTTAAGTACCAAGATTCACATCCAAACCGAGACAAACAGCAACTCGGAAATGGCTTATTAACTTAGTGCTCACCAAAGAGACAGAAGATATTATTACATGGCTGCGCGGGGATACGAAATTTCTCTTGGAGTGTTGAAAAATATTTCACGAGTGAGCGCAGGCTGCGCAGCGGACGAGTGAAATATTTTGCAGCACGAGAAAAGAAAATTTCGGTCATGTAATATTCTATTTATTATATAAACACCAATGAAATCCTAAATCATTTCACGAAAGGCATCGAAAGGCGCAATTTTCATACGTAACCATAGCAACAGTGATATTTTCACGTGTGAAAATAACATGTCATCTTCACGCGTGAAGATATCATGTTTTCGCGCGAAAGCACAATAGGCCATTTCCGAGTTCATGTCTGCCTCCTCTTCAAGGCGAGTCTAAGTGCGAAGTTTTTCTTATGAAAATTAGTTTTTATTCATATGTAAAGTAGAACTAATTACCATCACAAAAACTTTGCACTTAGACTCGCTTTGAAGAGGAGGCAGATATGAACTCGGAAATGGCCTATTTTTTTTTTTTTTTCCCTTTATTTCGTCACAAATACAACAATTACAACACAAGTAAAAACATATAGGAAGTAGCTAAAACAGCTGCGCATTTGCTGTTGTTAGCATTAATTATCAGTTAATTACATGTATTCACAATAATAATTAATTAATAATTAATTAATGATTAATTAAATTACAATGACATTACAATGGCCTATTGGTATTTCATTGGTGTTCATATAATTAAGACAGATATTGCGCGCTTGTGTTGTTTTGAATAGTTCCAGCATTTTGATTGGTTACCAAATGGTACTCGCCGATGATTTTCGGATTTTACGTCTATGCGAAATTCAACACAAGCCCGCAATGTCTTTTGGTTGAACATGGGCCTTTAAGTGATTAAAGCATCAAGGAGAACACTTAAAGTCGTAAATTCGCCGTCAAAATTAGTTGAATTTCATAGTTTACGTACAGTAAAAATAACCGACATCTGCGCATTTTCGCAATAGCTGTCAGTTTGAGGTAGAAGCCTCTTTGAAGCGGTTTTTATTTTCGTAAAAAATTGCATAGTGGCGGATTGACAGACAACAGAACACGGGTCTGCCAAAAGAATACCTACCCTATCCGATCCCACCTAACCTGCCATCAGATGTTCTTTTCTTTAGAGAAGGGGCCCTCTCTAAAGAAAAGAACGTCTGATGGCAGGTTAGATCCCACCTAAAGAGAACCCCTAACCTAACCGGCTAGATTGCAGAATAGCCGGCCACGATAAATGGCCCCTAAAAGCACTGCAGTCGTGGCGTTGGTTCACTGACCTTTTTATCCCCTATGCCGAAGTGAACTAAGAATGACCGTTAAGCGCGCAACACATGGATATTATACCTCGTTCTTTAATCCAAGAGGCAAAACAAACAAGCTATGACGCAAATCAAGCGCACAGCATATGGAATATAACCTCAATTAAACCTTACGTCGAACTAAAGCACCACAGCACTGCGGCAGCAGTCATTGAGCTCAAGTCAATTTTAACCATAAGTCGACCAAGGCACTGCAGCACCAGCCATTCTACTCAATTCACTTAAAGCTTAAGATCACTAACAAGACACCGCGGCACTGCGGCTCGCGTCGCAAACGTAACGATTCTTTGTGAACGGGCCTTCTGGAACCACAAATTAATTTAAAATTGAGGATAGAAGGAATATGCAGGCATAAACAAATAAATAAATAAACAAACAAACAAACAAAGAAATCAGTTAATTGAGTGTTGGTCCAGTCGGAATTGAACTAACGACTCCCCAGACAGTTGGTCCGATACACAACAAGCTCAGCCAACCGGTCGACAGAGAGCTGTAATGCGCGTAAACCTGACAACTTGGTTTACCAGTTTCAGCACTGGGACTCCTTCAATTTGACTACTGTCTGTTTTGCTGTTACGTGGTCTCATCGATCAGTCGGTCCATTAAAAGAAGATTACGCCAAGTCGACCACATTACTGAAGGAAAAGACAGACCACATCACCGGGAACTCCATGCCCTACTCTTTTCGACTAGTGTGTGGGAATCTTTAACGTCTCAAAGAGTTAACGAACATTGAAGAGTTGTGAAACGGGGCCTACGGTTTATAGTCCTTATCCGAGAAGACTTGAAAGTCTTAACCATTTGCGGGTGTAGTTACAAAAGCAGCACTTTCTCCTCAGTTATTTTAGGACCCCGAGTGTTGGTGCGGCCGGAGTCGAACTCACGACCTCCCGCATGGCAGCCCGATGCTTAACCAACTGAGTTACCAGTGCGTGGTGGCTCACACTTGCAACTTAACTGACGACAAGTCACCGTCGACAAATATCGAGACGTAACTAAATTCCTTTTGATTTCACTATCCATAAAAGAAAATATTATCTTCCCAACGATAAAGCCACGACCGCTAATGCTGGTTTTACGATCCGTGCATTCAACAATGAATTCTTGGTACATGACAAGTACTTCAATACTTAAAGATTTCTTGTACTAGATGAAAAAAATTGTGTCATTCATCTCGCTAAGCAGTGTGGTCTATCTTGTACAATTTCATGTGTCTTGGAGGTGGCATGTGAGGTTCCAAAAAATCAAACCGATCACAGGCATACTGACGCAGCTGTAAGACTTCAAGTAACATAGCTTTAGTACAGTGGAAATTGGTTTGCCACAACAGACCTGGTAATGGCTAGCTTTGTCTAACTGAACGTTTGCCTGTTCCACATTGACAGAAGTGACCTCCACATGGGCCTCAATGCTATCTAAAAATGAAAGTTTAAGATATTTAAATTCTTAAAACTGGCCTCTTAACTTTGGGAGTGCAGGGGAGGGGAGGAGATGAAAAGATTTAAATACAGAAAGCAAACAAAAATGCCCGTCATGGCCAGCAAGCAGAGCGCTCGTAGCTTTTGCTCTCCGAAGAGCCGCCGGGCCGAGAAAAATTTTTATAATGCTTGGTCATTACAAGAAAATCTTGCCCGCTCGGCAGCCAATCAGTGTGCACGTACTATTGTAGCCATACAATAAAAACAACAAATGACTGGTCCAAAGGGAGACAGTTAATTTTGTTTCCGAGAATCTCAATGTTTCCCCGAAGCACAGCTGAGGGAAATATTGAAATTTTTGAAATTTTAAATTTTGCACAGAAAGCACTCTTCAATTGTGTGGTATATGCTAATAATCTGACTGAATTATCAGGTAGCTTTCTTACCTATCACTTCACCTTGCTCGTAAACCATTGTTGCAAGATCTCTGAAGATTTCATTAACACCGACAATATCAGACTATTTAAAGGAAAGAATAGAATAGGGAACACATTTATAATAAATGAACACGTTTTCTTGTTTATATGCAGAAAATACCATTTTAATCAACAAAGGGAAGACTCTTGAGGAATGAAAAGGTTGATATTATACATGTAGATCAGTAGTAGGGCATCTGAACTAGAAAACCAAAAACTTGTCAGGGGCATTTGGATTGCCTTCTGTGTTTGCCTTACTATGTCATCATTGTCAAAGATGTGTCTTTGCATTAGAAGACCCCAATCATTTACCTCTAGCTGTCTAATAGCTCTTTCTCTTTCCTCAATCAGCTCAACAGATACTTCTTCCTCTGCTTGCACTTGGAGGCCACCTGCAGTTCTACGGGGCCATAAAAAATTACGCTGTTAAAGTTGTAAAATGGAAATAAAATTAATCTATAGCATTTAAGATGCTCATCCAACAGTGAAGACAAGATTTAACTGCATTTTTAATAACATTGTCAGGCAATTTCTTAAGGTTTAAATTTCTAGCTGTTAAGACCTGTTTATCACATATTGGAATGCTTCACAGGTCATCTTAATGCTCAAACATAAGAATGATTAAACCTTCATCAAAACCAAATCTCTAGTTGAATTGTGTTGTCACAGGCAAAATTTCAATGCTATTAGTGTGCATTGTGTCCAGGGCTGACAAAAACACAAAATTCTGTTAAATGAAAAAGTACCTGTTCGAGAGAATAAAGAAATGAACAAACAAATGAAATAATATTTAAAAATTAAATGAAAGAGGAACACAAATCAAATCAATGGAATAGTCTTGGGTAGAGTAAGAGAAACACTGCGAAACAATGACAAAGTAAAGGCAAGGAAAAGTAACTCATTTGCTACTGATAGTTCAATGCTCACAAGTATAAGTGCAGTAGCACTGAGCAAATTGCGCTCTTAAGATACCTTTCACAGGCTAACCAATGAACTGGCATGTTCCAGGTATTCAGGTAGTGGGGGAAAACTACTGTAAGGCAAGAAAGCTGGCAGAGGAAAATGAGTGGAGGCAGATAAGAAAAAGCCTCCAATCTAACGGTCTATTTTTCATTTTCTCTGCTCCCACAGTAATCAACTTCCATATGATGATTTTGTCTCCTCCCCATGAACTGCTCCCCAGCAACAGGCCAAACAGCTTGACAACCAGATGAAAAACAACAACAACAACAACAACAAACAAACAAACGAAGAATTGGCATTGGTTCAGTACCTATCATTTTCTGCCAAAGTGTGGTCATCAGTGAATCCACCCATTTGCTGTAAAAGGAAAAACAAACAAACAAACAGTTTCCTGGTGATAACGAGAGGATAACTTGTATGCAATCTCTATGATAAGCAACATGGGAGACAAAAGTTCACAACTTACGCTGGGAGCAGGCATTGTGGATGAAATTGATCTGGCTCTTGAAACTGACTCTCGCTCTTTCTCAGCAGCGATCTATTTAAAATCACCACCAAAATAATTATTACCAGTAATTTTGTATTTTGTACCATCTACAAACAGTAGATATTTCTTTAAAAAAGAAGGGTTACATTTTTGCAAACGTTGGCAGTGTAGCACTTATATTGTAACAGAATTAACTGTTGGAGGGTACTGTGAAGTTCTATCTTAATTCCCACCCTGGTCAGAGTTTTTCTCTGTCCTTGCGTGGGCCCAATTCCATTAGTAGGGCTAACACTCACATGATTTACATGGGTAGAAAATAGCACTTCACATTACTCTCCAATAGTTAATTCTGTATTCATTTAAAAAAGGATTGAGAGTAAACCACAAGGAAATTTCAGTTGTCCCCTTTAACATTCCACTCTTAAAATGGCCAAAAATAGATTTTCCTGTCTTACACCAAACCAATTAACTTGTCATTTGGGAACCCCCTGGGGGCAAAAGGGAAATGTTTGTTAAACATGAACTTGCATTACTTTAAAATGATGTTTGTGTTGACATTTCTGTGAAGATGTCAACGTACAGACTTGACTGGAAACTGCATTATCTAACATGCAGAGCACAGGTATGTATATTTTTAGCATACCTTCATAAAAATAGAGAAAATGATGAAAAACAGGTGATACACTGTACTAACTGTACAAAAAAGACTTGAGGTTAACAACCTTTAAAAAAATTATGATGTTTGACCCCTCCTTACCCGCTGGACTTTCTGGAAGCTGTTTAATGCTGCAGTAAAATTGTCTGCAAGTTTCTCAACTTGTATCTTTCGCTGACGCTGTTGACAGAATAAACAATGAGAAAAGTGCTGCCCTGGGGTTAGTAAGAGGGAATTGGCATCACCTCCTATTCTCAAAGTTATCAACTGTGTAGTAAGCAGACAGAAATGCCTCTGTGCTACTTGAGACCTTGCCAAGGTAAAAATGTCAGCACTCAAAAACGTCACAGCCTTGTCAGCACTCAAGAAAACCCCTATCGATTCCCACTGTAGATTTCAGACTTAAACAAGCGACTTTCTCAGACCACTAGTCCAGTACATATAAGCAAGCACCAACTCAATCAATGATATTGACAAACTCAAACGATGTCATTTAATAATGATGATGATGATGATGATGATGATGATAATCAACTCAGTCAAGTGAAGGTTTCCCCAGGAAAGCAGGGAATCAAAATCGCAGTGGCAAGTTGGGATTTTACCTTTTTTTCTTGGCATGAACGAGCAAAAAAAAAAAGTATACATGTAGCAATACTATACTCATCTAACTGAAGACAAAAACTACAGTAGAACATTGGTTACTGATAATCTTGTAGACTGATATATAAATCCACAGCAGGTGTTGTGGTTGTAACCCTTTGTGAAAGGTTAGTAAAGTGGGGTTTTTGGGTCCAGATTCGAGGGAAATTGACTGTAACTCGCCCTGTGAGCAGAGCCTCTCTAAAACTCACCAGAGGATGAACAAGCAAGGATCTGCAGATATTGCGTCAAGTCTTTCAAGTCGCCACAGCCCAAGTTTCTGGGCTAGTCACCCTTGTCAAACAGGTTTAGGCAGCGCACACATCAAATTTTTGGCAAGGCAAAGGTCAAACGATTGTGATCAAGACTTGGCCTGGCTTTGAAACTGTCTCCAAGCAACGGCTTACGAATACTGGTACTCAATAACAATTAATCTACACGATTTCTGCAGAGTCATTTCTTTCTCGGCAAGTTAAAGTGCCTATGAAACGAAAAATAATTAAGGCTTATTTGAAAGATCTTTTGAAAAAAGGAAACATGGTGTTCTCATTTTTAAAATATCATTGGAGAGATATTAAGGTTTTTGTGTTAAAACTGATGACGTAATCAGTGGTTCCAAGGGTAACACAAATCACAAAATCTAAAATATACTTGGAAATATTACCGCAGTTCTCTTCAAACTTGGCACTAATAATGTTTATCAGTCAGCACATAAAATGATACAAATCATACAGTTGCCATGGCAACCATTTTGCTTCCAGATCAAGGTTGTGCGGAGCTGGTGTTTCCGCTTTTTGTCTTAACCAAACATCATTCACACTCAATGAGTTGATTCGGAGACCTACAGCAACATGGGCTCTATGATTGTTTTGAGCAGGACTGTCTGTCTTGCTTGATTTGAGAGGAAATTGAGAAACTTCATTTATAACCAAAAGGGACTGGAGCCAAAAGTGTTGCCATGGTTACATCATACTCTGCACCACCTTGCACCTTACTTAAGGGTATATTACTCATGCCAAGTTTGAATCATATCGCTGTTACACTTTGAGAGATACTCTTGATTTTGTGATCCATCTTCCAGCAGAACCACTGATGACGTCATCAATTGGCTAATTTGCATAACACAAAAACTCAAATATCTCTGAAACGAAAAAAGATGCTTCAAAACTGTAAAGGCCATTATTCATTACTTTGAAAACTCTTTCAAATAGGCATAAATTCTTTTTTACTTCATAGGCACTTTAAGAAAGACCCTTATAGAAGTTACATCCAGGGGTTAGTGAATTGAGCGTTTTACCAAAATTTAATGTACACCTTTAAAGTAATTATCTTTACAAAATATATTGCAAGAATCTTTTTTTCCATACTTTGTCTGCTGGTGCTTCTCCCAACAGATGAGGCAGCTGCTTCAGGAAAGAATTAGTTTCCTTGGCAAGTTTTTGTGTAGCCTGCTCTGTCTGTTGTCTATAAGCAAAATAATTAAAAAAATAGTGGTATCAAGATCTCTTTAGGATTCTAGCAAAAAGACTTAATGAGAAGTGACCTGATTGCACCATTGTGAGTTTGAGAGCTGTTGAGTGCCTGACCTCTTTGCAACAGCTTAAACACGAACACACACTAAAAGAGGCTGCTTCACACATTGCTCTTGTTTGAATTCATTCAAGCACGACTGATTGATTATCCAAGATGGTGATCAATAAACTGCAACACAGAGAGAGAAGCCCTAAAAGATATTTCTAGCGCGAGAATAAGGGACAGGGGATTAAAAAAAGAACAACATATAACATTTTATGACATATTACGGACACATTGCCATGATGGGCTCTTTTATCGCACAAAATTATCACAGAGCTCAGTTGCGTCCAAGGTTGATTGATAAAATAATCATTTGCATGTGCCTAAGACACCACGCCTTTATAGTGCGTCCTCGTGATTTATTAAGTTTGTTCCTAAATAGAACTGGGATATGTTTTTTTTTATCAACCCACCCTACCATTTGCAGCTGTATTGAATAATAACATTAAATTAAATGAATGAAAAAAATTCATTCAAGACATTCCCTTTGTATCC
Source organism: Montipora capricornis (assembly GCF_036669925.1). Taxonomy (NCBI): domain Eukaryota; kingdom Metazoa; phylum Cnidaria; class Anthozoa; order Scleractinia; family Acroporidae; genus Montipora; species Montipora capricornis. The sequence goes on from NC_090886.1 coordinate 51,110,832, forward strand.
AGTTATCGTGGACAAACATGATCTTCAGTATGAGCCAACAATACATGTACAGTGTAGGTCCTCAGTGTATAATTTTGGAAGAAACCATAAATCACACCATAACTAACAAACTAACTACATGTAATTATAATCCCCTCCATCCCCAGTGGGACAAAAGGCAATCGTAGATCGCCAGTTGTCTCTATCTTCAGCTTTCTCTAACTCATCCCTGCCAACTCAGAGTCCCATCTCACTATAAAACCATGGCAAATTTTGATATAGATCTATAAAATTTAAATACAAATTTAGATGTACATAAAACTTGAAAAAGTGATGCCAGGATCTCAACACTTTTGTTATCTTTTAAGATGGAGCTGTTACAGTAGACCATAAGCCCTCCTCCGCACTAACCTCCATTAAAATGGCAGCAATTGCCATTTTCTAATGCCTACATACCAACATACATGTAAGTAAGATCAGCTTGAAGAGTTGACACAACAACAAATACTAGACCATGCAAATTAAACCAATGCTTCGATATTGTAAAGTGGGCTGCTAGGTGATGGTAGTGAAATCCTAAAGCACCACACATCACATGAAAGCAACTGTCAGAGCAGCAGTTCCTGAGTTGCTATAAGCTGTGCAGGTTGATTCTAACTTCTGACCATGAGTGTGACTGATTAAAAAGAAGCTTTTGGAATAGGCTTAATTTAAAGCAACAATCAAAAGTTCCAATCTTGGAGAAAACAGTACAGATGAGACACTTGTGCAAATCCACCCCTATCCATGTCAGTGTAAGAAGTTTTCCTCCCCATCCCTCTCAATCATGTTGTTAAGGCTCTACACATGTCTTACTTTTAATCTGGGACAAATAACAAGCAACACTGAATGTGACATGGACAGGAAGGGGAGCTATTTAGGAGAAAATTATTTTGGTAGGTTCGGAGTGCAGTGCTGGAAATAACGGTCGGTCATCGGACATTGTCCGACCAAATTTTGAAAATGTGCGGCCAATTTCACATTATGATCGGACACGATGACCGAACATCTCACCAGTACATCTTCAGTTCTCTTCTTCAAGGTGTTGTCAGTCAATAAATTATGTCCAGTCCAATTTGCCAAATGTCCGACCAAAAGGAAGATTTGAAAGGACATATGTCCTGTGAATAAAGAAAAATTATTTCCAGCACTGGAGCGGTATAATGTGTAATTGTTTCCACAGGTTTTGTTGAAGATTGTAGGTGTTACACAGTCCTTTGCTGGTATTAATTCAGCTAATTCTGCATATCTTTGCTGTTCAAGCTTGCTACATGTACACCTTGGCGTTAAAATCAACACTTACAGTTTGCTCTGTAATTGTGAATGATCCTCTGAAGTTCCAAGTTTGTCCACAAGCCTTTCAATTGAAGCAACTGTTCAGAAAAAGTCAATTCAAAATTAACTATCTATGGGTGGAAGTGAAAGCTATTCAGTAATGATAATATTACTGCATCCTCATGATTTTACTGTCACCAAATAACAAAAGGAGGAAAGGAAGTGGATAGACTTACAGCACAATTACTGAATTTTTGTATCATTTCCTATTTTTATTCTCCCAGTTGTCAGACAACAGATGCTTAGTAAAATTATACAACACCACTTCCACATTACCTAAGTTAACAGCTAATATTCACACTGTGAACACAAATAACTGGCCAAATTTGTGAAAAACCGGAACAGCAATTTAATCAATTTTGTAGTTTTTTCAAGCTCTAACCAGCAGCTCATCTACTTGACTGATATCTTACAACATCATACTGGAGCTTAAGTCCAGTTCATAATTCTACCTTGCTTAGAAAGCATTTGAAAAACTGCTTTTGTTTTTTAAGCACTAAAACACTTTCCAAGGTTTATCAAAACTCTAACAGAGTTTATCTCCTTCTTTTTCTCTTTGTTCTCAAATTTCTAACTATATTTTTGTTTACCTAATGACCTAATATCGTAAGTGGTTTTTTGATTAAGTTGTTGTAATGTCATGCACTCAACTGGCCCTATATATAAAAAAATGACTAATTATTTTTCACAGCAACTGGTAAAACTACTGTAGTCTGTCAACAATAATGCAGGACTTCTCATTTTTCCTGGTTTATGAAAGCCTGTGAGAGTGTAAGATTTTCCTCTTTGTTGTCAAATCTACATCAATGACCTAATACATTATTTCAAGTGTTTTTTCAATTAAGCTGTATGATGTCATGTACTCAATTGGTACTAAGTGTAATTTCCTGTCAATAGTTTAAATAGCATCTAGTAGAACCAGACTGTTAAAGTGCACCTTTAACTAGAAAAAGTTAAATAATAAAGTTAACATAATTATATTTACCTTCAAGTTGGTTTCTCAAGATTTGACCTGCCCCATATGGCACACAAGAGCAAGATGCTGGCTATCATTTGTCCCAAACGTCCGAGGCAGTAAGAGGCATGGGCCTTATCCTTTGACGATTTCATAAGCAACTTTGCATTATAGAACTTTGGCAATGTAAATTAGTCCTTGACGTCATTGAAGGAATTGACCCATACATCTCACTAGCTTGGCCATGGGACAGATGAATGCCAGCTTTGTTACTCTCTTGTACCTCATTAGGCCTATTATATGTAAAATCTAGACAAGCAAACTTAAGGTAAAATATATGTTCTAGACATAATTTTAACTTTTGCAAACAAAAATACTTTGAGGTTAGGTGGTGCACTTTACAGTAACACTCAGTCTGATGTAACCTTATTTCTAAGATTAGAGACTTGTAAACACTGTCTACCAAGGTTTGTCTGTCATCCAACTTGTTTTTTCTCTGTCTGTCCTCTGTCATCCAACTTGCATCACCATATGTTGCTAGTTTTACTATTTTACAAATTTCTCACGATTTTTGTAATTTTTGCAGTTTTGTAACAGGGCTTGCGATTTGGTTGCGATGAGTTTACCAGGGTGTATTGCATTGTTTGGGCTTGTTTTGTTTGAGTTGAATTAAGGCAAAAAGGGTATCAAAACCTCATTGAGATGCTACATGTACCTACAGGAGCCATCATGGACTTCTGTTTCAAAGATTAAAGGGGCAGTGTCACGCAATTTTAGTCAAACTTCAAAACACTAATTAAAAAGATGTCTTTGGATCAATGAAGACCAAAAACTAACGCTGCAGTTTTGCTACCAATAACCATTGAAGTGCACTAAAGCTATTCTTTGTTGCTTGTAGCCAAGGATGGATTTGATGGAAATGGATTGAACTTGAAACAACAGTACTGGCCACTTTTTTCAAGTTTGGAGATGATCAATGTCTTCAAAAGTCTCCAAAAATTAAATGCGAATGGCTCTTTGTGTCATAAATATACTTAATATCTTCTCAGTGGGTTGTCAGTAATGTTGTATGAGTGATGTTAAGTACTAATTTTGATCTAAAAAACAGCAAATTTAGCATAATAGTGCCCCTTTAATGAAACAACAAATTTATGAGTTAAAAGACAAAGAAGAATAGCAAATCACAACAAAAGAATGGATATGTTGTTTGTTTTGAACCAGCTTAAAGTCTGATTTTCCTGTTTCAGATTATGATAACGAAGAATAGAAAAAGAAAAGTCAAAAAATTAACTGGCTTAAAAAATTTTAAACCAAGAAAAATTTTGAACCACAACAGATACAACCTTACCATTTTTATTAATTGCTTGAATATTGTTACTGACACATCCACAAAGCCGATTATACTCAGAAGTACCACCTTTTGAGGAATGAAATAAGAAATTAAATGAATGAATGAACACATACATGTAGTCAAAGGAGTTTACTATCAAAACCAAAGTTATTATAATTATCACAAATGATCCAGAAAACCAGCCTATCAACAATAAATGCGTTCTACTGGTGCTATCATAAACTTAAGCAAAGGAAATGCAAGAGAGCAAGTAGTCATTGGTTTACTTTGTCAAAAGCATTGTGATGCTAGCATGACTCTTGTCAGAAAAATCAAGCAGGCAACAAATCAAGAGACAATCAACGTCTTAGTAGCTACACATTTGCTATAAGTACAGTGATTTTGCAGTTTCGTGACCTTGATCAAAATATCATTGCCACAACCTTGAATTCGCTTTTTTCTTGTCAGTGCATAGCAATGAACCATTGCAGTCAACCCATTCATCCCTGAAGCGGCCACCATTGACAAGTAAAATCGTCTGCCGCAAAAATCTCAGTGCAAGTCCCACTTTCAGGGTTAAAAGAGTTAACGCAATATAAAAATAAAGAGTTGCTCCTTACACACCTGTTTCAAGTCTACAACTACAGTAACCCATCCCTGTTTAAATTTATCTAGTCCAGTTTTTTAGAGTAAATAATTATACTAATAAACAAATTTGTTCAAATTAATTAATCAACTATTTCTTTAATTTATCCTTTCTTCAAAATTGTACAATTATCCTTTTGTATCAGTCATTAGAAACCCTCAAGACTCCCCCTCAGGAATGAGCAGGGCATTCACTTGTTATGACAGAGAAAGCTGGTGAAATCCTTGTCACCGGGGGGCAAAAGTGAAGAGCGAACTCCCCTGTCTCCTAATGTTCCACACAAACATGGCAAACTTGCAATCTCCAAGTGGCAGCCATGAAACTAATACATTGATTTTGGGCAGCCAGTGCAACATTCACAAAGCCTACTGAATGCACTAGGTATTCTTTTGATTCATAGTTTAGTTCAAGTTGACAATGAAACTCAAAGGACAAAGATTACAATGGTATACTCATTTTTGTTATAGACAATTATTAGAAAAATACTTCTGATCCATGAGTATTACATACATGGGTACATACACTTCCCTTCACTTCATGGATAATATACTTTGTAGAGCATGAGTTCACAGATGGAATGTCAATCATCATTTACATTCACTGTTACCAGGCTGTTCAGATTGTCTGCTACAGCAGCCCTCTTTGGTCCACAGTGATATAAAACTTTGCAAAGCATCCCACTCAACGATTTGAGAGGGAACCAATGATAATCTATGCAAATTTTCCATGTGGCGCAAAAATGAAAACCGCTGACCATGGAGTGACAACCTGCTTATTTCCCCGGTAAAGGATGTGAGGACTGCATTGGACCTGGTATAGTCTCTGTTTCACGGTGGATCAAAATACTTGTAGATTGAATATGAAGTGGGTGCCCCGCCCTGGATTTCCCTGCTCATGCCCGAGGAAAGGGGGGGGGGGGGGGGAGGGGAAGGTCTCCATGGGTTTCAAAGTGACTGGTGCATTATGATCACAGCTTCATAATATAAACATTTTTCAGGTAAAATCCCAAGTTTTACCTGATCCAGAGTTTGCAGAGAATTCACCAAATGACATGGTGTTTTGCCGACTTGATGTCACTGAAACAACAAGAAGTGCACATCATACAAATTTTCTTCCCTCCACTGCGGCATTTGCCTAAACAATATACAATAATATTGTAGGCAACAGTTTACAGCGATGAAGAACAAACTTGGATCGACGTCAATACTTGAAATCAAACACTATATCGTACCTGCCTTCAGCTTGGTTCTCATAAAGCTTAACATTCGACACAATTACCAACATAACTGAAGTTTATAGGAACATCTAAACTAGCACGCATGAGAAAATAACAAAAACAAGTGTTACCTACACGAAAAACGATAGTGAAACGCACGGAAATATTAAAACACTGATTAAAAATACAACTTTCATCTGATTTTTGTACGCACTCTGTTGATCACTGTATATGCCGCGCACGGTCAACTTTATTTGACCGAGAGAACTTTGGAACAATATTCATCAATTGCAATAAAAAAGACGAGGAATACCTTACTCGTGTGAAAATTCGTCAACAAGTAGTTTTCTCACCTTAAATATTAAAGAATATTATTCAACTTGCCGTAAATTTTGTCGTACTGTCGTCCGACTGCCCGAATTCCTACCCTGTAATCTGTCAGCGGTTCTTGTTTTGTGAATGACGTAATTTCATAGCAAAGAAATGGGACTGGGTACTAAGATGAGCCCACGATAACAACAGCTGTTTTTACCTTAGCAACCTGAATTTGTCAACGTTTCCATGACAATACTGTATTGGTCCTAGCAACCACCTATTTGATTTATTGTATAGATAACACAGACTACCATCAAATCGAATATTTCTTGCACTTCAGAGTTGCTTGTCGCCTGCCCTCCTCTGTTTTCTCCCTTCTCTATTTTCTCTTCTACTGAATGTGATTTCAGGTTTGTTTAGCGCGTACATTGCTTACATATATATATCGCATCCTTCTTCTACTAATGCGCTTGTGATCATTGATTATTTGTGTCGACTTTAATGTTTCAGCTTATGGGCAATCATGGGTTGTTCAGCATCAAAATCGTCAGAAGTAGTTGCGCCAATGCCTACACAATTAAAAGCAAACTCGAGCTTGAATTCATCTCAAGAAGATGAGAAAACTGGACAACCTAAAAATATCGATACGCAGACAAACACAAGAACTCGTGTTCTTAAGAAGGAACGATCCGACGACAGCTTGCATGGAAGCCAGTGCAGTTTGAACTCAAACTCGGTTTCTGCAAAATCAGATCGTGAGAGCTCCGCAAGATCTACACGAAGTACGACAGATAGCGGTTTAGGAGAATTTGAAGAGGACCCAAATATCATATCAGAGAGGTCTACAACGGAAAAACAGAAAATTGTCTTGGTAGAGGAAAGACCCCCCACTCCAGGTTTGTTTGCATTCGATTCGAGTTGAAGGACCAATTTGAAACTAAGTATTTAATACCCAAAAACAAACTTGAGTGATATTATGTCCCAGCACTCGGCAAAGTACTTTTGACTTACGGCTGTTTTTGCTTTGGTGGCCTCATACACCACAAACCTTTTTAGAGACATTACGCAAAGCCGGCCACTTCTGCTGGAAAGAACACATGCACTCACAGAGGACAGCCACAACACTGGGAACTTCATCCCCTACTCTTCTCGAATAGTGTGTGGGTTCTTTGACGTCCCACAGAGAACTCATGAACATGGAAGATATTTGTGAGACGGGCCTACGGTTTATAGTCTAACCATTTGTGGATGTAATGCACCTATCAATGTGGTGGGGGGGGCTGACCCAGGGGAATTTGACATTTTGATTGAGGCTAGCGCCAAATTTCCCACCCTCGGGCACCTGCAGACCATCACATTCCCACACAGTCAATTTAGCAATAATTTATTGATTAAGCCTAAGCCCTCATTTCAGTGAATACGCCTAAGCACTCCCTGAAATTTTAGGTTTCATTTTTGGGTAAGGGTAACTGCACTTAACTTACTGACTCATTGACTCATGACTCATTGATTCATTGACTCATAAATACTTGATACTCCATTTGTCTCATTTGAATCACTTGATCATTTTTCTCTCAGAGCTCTGCATTGAAGGCACTAAAATTGCAAGACGGAAGACCTTAAAAGAGAAAAGAGTTTCCTTTTCAGAGAAGCAAGAAGAAGTTCGAAACAGAATTAATGCACTTGCACCCATGGGAGGGGTCACAGAGAGACCTCAAAGCAGAGGAGGAATGGCATTTGATGTAATGCTCTGCCCTGAAACTGGTAATGTGAAAAGAAGACCCCAACATCTAAGAAAATTGGAAAAAAGAAAGAAGAAGTCTACAAGGAGAACGAAAGAGGAGATTGACGAAAAGCTTAAACATGCAGATGAGAGAAGAAAAGTAAGTCAAATAGGGTTGATTAACTATTATTTTTGCAATGATTGGGGATCAATGGATCAATATCTCCAACCCTCCCCTTGAAATAGCAATTAGTTTTACAAACAATAGAATAACTTGAGTTGTGGCATCCAATTTACGAGCTTACCAGAGGACATGAAACAGCAATGAAAGATGATTGGGGATCAACATCTCCCACCCCTAACCCTAACCAACATTTGGGAAATGGAACATTGGCCTTTGTAACAAATATAGAATAGCTTGAGTTATGGCGTTTGATTTACAAGCTTTCTAGAGAGCATGGGAAAACACCTCAATATAATAAATTCATTCACCATATGTGTATAGTTCCCGGTGTTGTGGTCTGTCTTCTGTGCTATATCATGGTTGGGAGGGTAAAAAGGGCGCACTTAATTTGGAGCCTCGCTCTGTTGTGCGACCCCACCACAGCCTGTTTCTCTGTTGTGGTGAAAGTGATTAAATAAATAAATAAATAAATAAATAAAATAAATATGGCATCCCTTAGGTAAAAGCATACATGTAATGTAATTCATGACTAATATTATTTTAAGGAATCGACTTTCAGTCTTTCATCCCTCATAAAAAAAATTAAAATTATATAACTTCATTTCATAGCCTAATTGCAATTTTTCTCTATTTACTTCCCAGGAAAAAGAACAGCAGTTGAGAGAAAAAGCTCAAGCAATGATAACAAGAGAAAATAACAAGAGAGCATTGGAAAACTTTGCTCGAAGTCAAATGATTAATGAACAGACGATATCAAGTTAGGGTCTTATTTCCCACTTAAAGGCATCACAGCTTTATAAATTCCTATTCTTTCATACGTTTAGACTATCCAATAAGAAGCCAAAAATGGTTTTTCAAGGCATCTGATTGGACAAT
>NC_090886.1:51129429-51131929 GCF_036669925.1 Montipora capricornis
GCGTGGTCGTGGCCGAGAAACCAATTCTGGTTTGAAGCTCTATTAAACGGAAATTTTGTTGAAGAATGGTGGAAGGAGAACTTTAGAATATCAAGATGTACGTTCGAATACATTGTCCGATTGGTTGGATAGGAAAATGGCGACAACGTGGAATATGCATCTTCCCTGGCGAAACAAATGATAGAAAATAAATACAGGCGCGAGGATCAACAATCACCACAAGAAAGAAATATTTATATGCACAAATTAGCTATACAACGGTGTTAACTTTACCTTTCGGGTTGGTCGCATTCGTAAGGATTGGTGTTTTTGTTTTTTGCCATACCTTCTTCGTAGACCGAAACCAGACGTGGAAACTTGGTCGAAAACCTGGTCTTGAAAACGTGATCGAATGAGCCTGACGCAATCCCGACACCACAGGATGTGAAATTCTATGCGACCGCAAGCGGATGTATCTGTCATCCAAACCTTGGTTACCGACCTTAACTATGCCTGCTCGCAGAGTAGACCGAACTTTTACCTTAGTTAACTTTCTATTGTCTTGAGCGGTGTTTACTACGGTATTAGTTGGCGTTTACACACGCAAAATATTAACCTAGGTAAGTAAACTCCAATACGTCGGTAGCACGCTCAAGTCTAAACACGGCATAAGTAACATTTGCACCAGGAATTGTGAAAAAAAACAATTAAGAAATTATAATATTGGATAATAATGACCATGTTATTTGTAACACTGGGAGATTAAAGGCACTCATGTACAATGATCACAAACTTTCTTCAGGACTTTTCAATTTATTGATGCATTCGGTGCGTGATTAATCACGCCTCGAAGCTAAGTTACCACGATTTTCTCTAGATTTTACTTCATTTAATGCCCCAGATGGGAGCATGGTTACCAGGAAATGTTGATTTTATTTTTGAGTTCAGGACAGAGATTTGTTTCATGCATGTATTACCTTGATATATCTTTTTCAAATTTTGTAAAGGAACACAACAAGAAATACCGGTATCAATGTTTCAAACAATCCAGCTGTTACTGTGCAATTGTTTGTGCAACTTGTCTTGTAACGCCATTCCTACAAACGTTCTCACACCACAAAACAAGTTCCTTTACAGGTGTTACACTGAGCAACGTTTCATGCAACTTGTCTTGTTTCGATGATCACATTAGGTTAAAGGAACATTTTTACTGGCTGGTGCTGTAAACCATTGTGACACAAGTTGCAGGACAGAACGTTACAACGCCCAATGCATAAGTTTCTGCAACTGGTCTCGCAGGTTTTTGGCCGTTGCAAGGTATGTTACATTGGGCAATGATTCGTGCAATGTCTCGCAATGGCGATGCAAGACAATTTGCACAAAAAATTGCACAATGTAACAGCACCTTAACTACCAAATAAGTGTAAGTTAATCAATACAAGGATGCTTTTTTTCACATTTTCGCTTTTTGGTCAAATCACTTCCAAATGCAGCATACCAGTAATAATAATTTATGCAAATAAACTTTGCAGGATATATGCAGAAGTCGAAGGCTTCAGGATGAAGACACAAAGACGAAAAAAGCTTAGTCTGTTTTCATAGCTTACTTTAATTTTCCCCTCAGGACCTGCAGCAGTGCATCTGAAGAACTTAAAAACCACTTCTTGCTTGGAATTTGGCTGTAATTTGACAAAATCACCAAAATACATAAAAGATGCCCTTAGGGACTTGTCAGAAATTAGCAGGGGGGAGGGGGGATGGAGATTTTCAGTAAAGTGGCGATAATAAAATGACCCTCCCTTCGTAAGGGATTAAAATGTCTTGACCCTCCCCTGGAACTTATCCTAAAATTCTCTTACACCCCCTCCCCAAATTTGTTACACAGTTGTAGAAGAAAAATGGTTCAGTCCTCTTAATTTTTAAAGCAAACCTAACATGCAAGTGATATCTCTGTTGGAGAAACAGGACCAAAAACTTTGGCTCAATAGGATGATAACAGTTTCTACCACTGGAAACCGAGATACATGCACTGCATTCAAAACTATAAATAGCTTGACTTGTTCATATGAGAGGAAATATTTTGTATGGCATCACAACGGCTTAATCTCGTGTGACCCTCCCTCTCTTGCTGTCTATTTTTTTCATGAAACACCCTATTGAAGGGCTCAAAAAACTGTGACCCTCCCCGGTTTTCCGCCCTCTCCCTAACCCCCTGCTAATTTCTGACAAGTCCCTTATGACAGTTAGGCACGCACACTACCTCCTGACCATATATTATTTTAAACTATTATAACAAAATTATTACCGTTAAAAGAAAAAACAAAAAACAATGTAACCCTTGGCCAAGAAGAAAGTCTAAATCAAAATTGAAATTATTTTAGTGGATGAAATAAAATAATTCTGAAAACTGGATGAATGCCGCATTTTGTCTGTCAGTGAGTCACAAAATGACATTCAAAAATCTTTTGACAATAATTAGTTTAAAAAAAAAAGGTCTTGTATTTCATGATGTGAGAAATTT
>NC_090886.1:51134429-51136929 GCF_036669925.1 Montipora capricornis
AAGGTATCAAAACCTATACATTTCTGTGGTATTTAAAACTGGTTAACACTAACCAAGCTTTGAGCAACCCAGTCATGGAGAGATTATTATTTAGACTGAGAATAATGAGAGTCCTATGACAAATTGTTTTCCTAGTAGAGAGGTTGTTATGTTGTTCCTATGAAAGGAACCACTGTTTGATGCCTAGGCAGGTTTTGTCTCATTAGATTTCATGTTTCGAGGCTCTCTTTTCAAAGCCTGCACATGAACCATTTGTTAATGAATCCAGGCAGCTTTAAACACAAGCTGTTAAGGCATCATTATGCTCTGCCAAAAAAAAAGAACCTCCTGGCAGGGAATACTGGGCAACAGCAATTTCAAAGTTCCAAGATGATTTCCCCTTGAATGATAATAAAGGCAAGAAATTTTTGCCCCTCAACTTTTTGAAAACCTGGCTTGTCTGTACTTGATTCAGCAGACCAGTCAAGGAATAAGAGAAAAACGTACACGCCACTACATGCACTTGTTATGTTTGTTCTTCTTGAGCAACTTACTTTTGTAACAAAGTAGAATATAGCATAGAAAAACACATAGATGGAGCAGGAACCAGACATGAAAAATGATCTCCACCACCAGTGATAGTCCTGACAGAGGAAAGACAGTCAGATTAAACAAATCACTTACTACAATCACAAAAACAAATTTAAAACATTTAAAAATTTCGTCATGATAGCTTATTAATTTTATGGCTCACTGAGGGATGAAAAGGTTTTGTTACATGGACATTTACAATAATGTTTTGCTCAAGGCAACAATGTATTGTTTTCATTTATCCCATTGACTTTTAAGAATCAGACTTAAATAATGGATTTTACCCTTTCTAATGCCAGATGATTTTACTTGTCAATGGGTTAACAACCCCTACATCCACATGAAAACTAGGTATGTGCCCTTTAATGCTTCAGCCGCGAGTTATGACACTTGAAATGAGCCGAATCTTTCCCTTAGATTGACCCGGGCATTTGGCACAGTTTCTTGAAGCTGTGTGCCAATGGGTGAAAGATGTTTCTGGTCAACAGTCCTAAACTAGTCAGATCAAGCCAATATCTTCAAGAATTTTTTTTGTTCTGTGATGGCTAAGGCACACTGAAAAGAACTTGTATCTGATTGTAGAAGTCTGTTAAAAATATTGTAAAACCCCATGTGCATCAAAAGTGATCTTTACCGTGATAGCAGTCAAGCTAGTATGTTGTTAGCATTGCATGGATCAACAGAAGTTCCAACGTTGTTGCAATCATTTGAACAACCCTGCATATACCTTCCCAAATCAGACCAACAGCTTAGAACAAACCCTTCAATCATATTGCTACCATTTTCAAGCTATCATGAACAGCTACCTTTTTTTTAGTTTTTCCATGCTTAAAACATTGAAGTTTGTTTTTAATTGAACCAATTAATGTTTAGAGTGTGAATATGTCAAGTTTTGACAGCACCGCCTGTGTGTTTCTGCATGTGAAACACAGGTTTGAAAAACTTTGCATCGACTATGAATGTCAACAAAGGACAAGCTTACATTTTCTGGAAAGTCCTGCCACAGCGAACTTAAATGGCTTATAATATGAAAGTGCTTGGAGCATGGAGGCGATCAAGGGAACTGTTTTTTGCCAGTTCACTTGTGTTTAAATTAAAAAGGTGACCGTTCCTGTTAATTTTAATGTTTTAAGCGTTAAAAACCACAGAAGAAAGTTACCCGTTAATGGTAGCTCGAAAATGGTAGTAAGTGTTACATTAAATTCTAATTTTATCTACTTTTGAGTTTGTGTATTGAGGACATTAAAAGGCCAATGATCATTACAAACTAGGAACTGCTATTTATTACCTCACTGCACAATTGAAAATATATCATAACTATAGAAATCTGTGATACACAGCTGGCCAAAATCAGGAACACCAAAAACAGGAAGCCGAACAAGTAATAGAATTGGTTTTCCCAGATAGCCTGCAAAAAAAACACTGTTTCAATCATTAACATATACACATTGTTTCAAAATATATATATGATTACATTATTATTCTAGTAATTATTATATGAATATATAAATGCGCTTAGATTACAGAAAAATAAGTAATAAGAAATTATTGCACTGATTAAAAATTACAATTCAGTTTTTAATTATTTTGTGTAAGTAAGAGAAGCTGTTTGTATTGTTTTTTAAAGGAATTATAAGGTAAGTTATTGGCTGATAGAAAGTGAGTCCCAGATTTGTGATGCTGAGAACAGAAAATGTTGATTGTCCATATCTAGTTGTTGTACTTATTCTGTAAATGTTCCGACTTGATGATAATAAGAAATTATTGCACTCATCAAAGATTACAATTCAGTTATTTAATTATTTTGTGTAAGTAAGAGAAACTGTTTGTATTGTTTTTTAAAGGAATTGTAAGGTAATTTTTTTAGGGTGATAGAAACTGACTCCCAGATTTTTGATGCTGAGGACTGAAATGTTCATTGACCATATCT
>NC_090886.1:51139429-51149429 GCF_036669925.1 Montipora capricornis
CAATAAATCTCTCAAAATCACATGGATAAAAAAATATTTCGATAACAATAACAAAGGAAAATGGAAAATCTTTTTGGATAAAGACCTTAAAAAATATGGCTGTCAAAGTTTTTTTTCCTACAATCTCAATGTTAGAGACATCTTATCGACAATAACAACTTCCGACGTCTTTTTAAAAGAAATATTAGGAATCTGGGCAGAAGTTAACTTTGAGCCTGAAATAAGGTCAAAAGAACACTTTCTGGATCAACAACTTTGGCATAACTCCTTAATAAAGAGGGTGAAACACATGGGAATAACTCGGGTGAAACACATGTTAGGATCAGACAACACTTTTCTTTCATTAAATGACTTCTGCTGCAAGTATGAAATAGACCCTCGCCCTCTCAGTTTCTACAGATTAATATCGGCTGTAAAGTCTCTTCGCAGTAATTCTAATTTTCAGAATGTACAAAACGCCAACTGCGAATTTGAGCCACTGACAACAAAAATTTTACAAGCCAAAAAAGCAACCACATTAATATATAAAAAACTGATTAGTAACAAGGGTTTAACCCCAGAGTCATCTCAAAAGAAATGGCTAGAGGATTGTAGCCTACCAATAAATGACAACATAAATTGGACTGATGCCTATCTCTTGGCTAAAAAATGCACGAAGAGTACTAAGCTGATAGAGTTTCAGTTTAAATTTTTACATAGACGTGTACCAACCAATAGCTTCTTATTTAGAATAGGCCTAAAGGATGATAAAAATTGCAGTTTTTGTCACACCTCCCCCGAGTCATTAATTCATCTTAAATTCTGGTCATGCCACATAACATCTCACTTTTGGAATAAAGTTACTGAATGGCTGGAAAACTTAAATTTACTTCGTAGAGATTATATTTTGACGAACATTACTGCTTTGGGTCTGAGGCCAGACATCTCTCATTTTGCGCTTTTTATCAACTATTGTTTCCTTTTAGCACGGTATCACATATGGCTCGCTAAAACAAAAGAAAACCATCCAAATCTTACGCATTTCATATGTACATTAAAATCACAATATAAAATAGAAACAAAATGTGGAGAAACAAAGAAATGGAAACCCCTTGCAGGATATATGAAGATTTAATGATAACTTAAATTATAGTTTTTATACCTATCTCTGTTTATCTCTTACGCATTAGCTTTCTCCTGATCTCCTGTCAGATGCATAGCTGATTGTACCTGTAATGTACCACATGCCTTTGATCTGTTTTTGATGTTTTATGACCTAAGCTGGAAGGATAATTATATATTTTTCTCTCCTTTTTTTCTCTTTGCCCCTGGCCGTTACTGTAGCTGTTAGTAGTGTACTGCATGTCATGTAAATATTGTGTAATTAAAATAAGTAGAGTAAATAATGAGTGCAATATTATGTAAATAGAGTTAGTGAGGTAATCGTATTTGTATTGTAAGTATTGTTTTCCTAGTGTTATTGTTAATAAAATTATTGAACAAAAAAAAAAATTAAAAAAAAAAAAAAAATTTAAGTAGGGATAGACTTGTAAGAGTATAATATAACTGCTTAAGGACATTTAGATCAACATATTTTCGTACCTTATAAAGTATTCCTATATTTTTTGCTAATTTGTTGTTTACATGCTGAATTTGAGGTTCCCAATTTAGGTGTTCATCTATGTAAACTCCTAAGTATTTAAAGAAATGACTTATGTTCAATGTTATTAATATTAATATGAACAGTCTTCCTTGCTGACGAGATTAGCATATAGCAAAAGCACTTGCTGAAATCTGCTTCCTCCATATAGTTTTAAACTGCACAAAAATATTCTCTGCATTAGTAAGCTCCACCTTTAGAAAACCAGAGTATCTAGAGATGCGCAGAACGTATGTGCAATAACAATAGCAGGCACTGTCCTTAAAAAAAGGTTGTACAAATGGGTATCAGTCTAAAGCTTTTAACTACTGCTGTGATACAAAAAATAATTTTAAAATACAAACCTGGATGTACCATACATTTTCCTGTCACATAATTACTATTTCATTAAGATGGACTGATTAGGTCCCAGATCTATAGATGGTTCAAGGGAGCACTCCCATTAATATTAAGACTTCCTTTGACCCAAATATGGTGTGACAAACACACAACTCTGCTGTTGATTCTCTTCTTTAGCTTTGTACTTGGGATTAAACCGAAGTATTTTTATCCTAGTAAAGACTGGTTTCATATCATACTTTTGGTCAAATTAATTTAAAATGTGCTCTCTGCCTTTAAGGTCTGTCAGACTGAGTGGTAGCCTCCTTCGCAGACATTCTTTTGGGTTGTCACACAATCTTTCCTCCCAAACAAACATCTGCTGAAACAAGCCACACATTCCTATCCCTTTATCAAAGTAACTGTCATCTGGAAATCATGTGTGGGCTACAATGTACATAGGAACCATACTCATTCTGTGAAGAGCCACAAAGTTCTAAGCCAAATAATGAAATTTATGCGCTACAGAATGCAACACACAAAGTCCATTTTCTTGCAGTGACCACAAGCAAAATTTCTCAGGGTTTAAAGTGCACTTGTAGAATCTGGAAGTCAGCTGTGATTGGCCTACATAAATTCCAGTTTGTTTCAGCAGACATTTGTAGAGGAGGAAAGATTGCATGACAAGTCACGAGAATGTCTGCGCAAGAGGCTAACTGAGTGGCCAAAGGTTTTGAAATAATTATTACGAATAATGTTATGATGAATGTACTTCTGTTACTTACAGACAAGATAAAGAAGAGTTCTATAAACACTGCACCAAATGGAAGGATGCCCGCGAGCAGGTTACTGGAAATATGTGAGAAGGACACATACAATGAATTATTTTACATCAAGATGAATAGTGTACATTACGAAACAACAACCATCACTGATCTCCAAAAATTAAAGTTAAGTTAGAATGAATTTTAAAAACCACTAAACCTTTGAGTGTATAATACATGTCTCAACAGAAACTTCAGCCATCCTCAGTTAGTCAGAATACAAAGCAATGGATGCTGAATTTATAATAAATAGAGAATGCTAATGTGAAAATTTCTATTTATTGTAAATTCAGCTTTCATTGCTTTGTATTCTGACTAACTGAGGATGGACAAAGTTTCTGTCGAAACATGTGTTATAAACTCAAAGGTTTCATCATTTTCTTTAAATTCTTTACTTTTCTGCTACTCTAAAGACTCTAACTTAGAAATAAAGTTAAATATTTCCTCAAACATTATACATTTACCTTGGAATGGGGCTCATAAACCATGGCTGCTCTGGGACTTGTCGTGGGATCTGATTGGTTCTCACAGGGTGCTCGTATGGCTGCAACAAATGTGAAAACAATACTTGCACAAAACATAATAAAATTATGTCTAAGGAGAGGGTTTGAAATCAGTTTCATCAATGTAACTTTTCCCTCTCTCTTCCTTTAGTTACAACTGCATTGCAAATGGAACTTGGGTCTGACAAAGTAACACACTCAAGGTGGGTTATCTCTTCAACCCACCTCAAGGTAAAGCTGCAAGAGGCACCTGTCCCACTGAAAAGCAGTGGAAATAGAGAGGCAAACAAATAATTAAGAGTCTCTAGTCCTGGAGTAAGGACAATAAAATGAAGGCCCTGTTTCACAACCCATCAATGGACGTAAAAGAACCCAGCACATTATTTGCAAAGAGCAGGGCTTGTGGTCTTTCCTCTGCGGTATATCATGGTTAGGAGGGTAAACACTCAAGAGGTTGACCTGTGTACGAGATACTGTGTCCTATTTTTTATTGACTCTCCATGGGCATTGTCCCTTAAAGACCCTGTTCACCCTACAGGCATTGCGTGACATGGAACAATTTTCATATGTGAAAATCCCGCCAAAGCTGAAATTCATCCAATCAGATCACTACGAAAAGCAATTCAAATTCCCAAAACAAAAACAAACGGCCTAAAAGCCTGTCAGTGGAGGGTGGGCCTTTAACAGGGCTTGAAATTGCGACCAATACAGTCGCATTTGGGACTGAATTTTTTTCCTTTGCGACTAAAATATCTGGAGAAGTGGCAAATTTGCGACTTGTTTTCATCTTCACTCTTTGAAAACAAAAGGGTTAGCAGTTGCCACTTTGCTGCTCTTTTTACTAAGATAAATGAACAAATGACAAAATTATTTTGTTTCTCGCCTTGAGTTTTCTTTCAATCTGAAGATAGCGTAATTGTAGCGTAATTTCGCTGCGATGAACATTTACGTGCACAACTCCATTCCTTCTATATCAATGGCCATTTTCAGCGGTTTCTTTCAACACAAGTATTGTGGGTTCATGTTTTGCTACACTGCTGACAATGCAGCATGACTATTTTGCGACTAAATTTTGCGAAATTGCGACTACATTTTCGCTAATTTCAAGCCCTGTTTAATGTACAAATAAACAAATAAACGAGCTAAAGTACACAAGATGGCTGACTAGGATCATTACTCTGACTGAAAGGCCCATGCATACACATATCCAAAACAAAAACTGATGGATGCCGGTAAAAGCATTAATTCTGCCTTTAAACTACTTGTAAGTATTAAAAAAAGCAGTTTCCCTTAGTTAAACTGAATTGTTTTGACTGCAAATTACTTTACTGTATACTACTCACCTGTTTCCGATATCCAAACCAATAGCCAAGGAAAACTAGTGGAGATGAAATACCAAGCCACATGCACAACAGAGCAAGCATGGTTGTAAAAGGGACCTGTACAAATTAAGTACTTGTTATTCTTCATCAGAGATTTTCAAATTTGTGGCAGTCCGCAAAGATAAAGCACAACTTCTGAGAAAAGGTATCAAAGCAAATTAAAACAGAATAAAAAGACAGGGCAGAGGCAAACACGTAAGATCTAATGGAGAAGGATGGTAGACAAGAAGAAATATCCAAGGTAATGGAAAGTGGTAAATGATCCCATTTCACTGAACAGTAATACTCTGTGCTCATTGGCCCTGTTTCAATCGCCAGGTAACCAAACCCTTGTCTTTGGTTGCCCATAAGGAAATCTCCTATGGTACGATTAAAATTAATATACTTGTACTAGTCACGTCACAAAAAACATCCGCTTTTGCCTTCTTAGTTCTGTATATGTTATCTTTAATTTTCTTTGTCTTTGTTCTTGTTTCAGTGGCCGAGACTGAACTCCAATAAAAAAAAAAGCCACATTTTAACTCTGTGAAAGAGATAACTTGTAATCTGTACTGCTAATTGAAGACAAAAAATCAAAGTCAAAATATAGGCCGTAAAGAATGCGAGGACAAAACACTTGTACCTTTATTTCACATGCCCTGTTGCAATTGCATGGCAAGCGATCTTGAATGTTGCGTGCCTGTGGTTTTCCGCGGAAGTCTGGGTTCAAGTATTGGTATAATTATTTAAGACGACCGGACGACCGCTAATTTTGAGCACTAAATACTTGTGATTAAGTATTGTGTTACTTTACTTTGAGAGAACAGGAGCTGGGATGATGCAGTGATGAGAGCACTCTCCTCCAATCAATGTGGCCCAAGTTCAATTCTTAGACTCAGCATCATAGGAAGGTTCTTTACTCCAACAAGTTTTTCTCTGGCTACTCTGGTTTTCCCCTCTCCTCAAAACCTAATGTTTATCTGATTTGAGTCAAATTGATTTGCTTTCTATGTTCAACTACTTGTGCATAATTGGTGCACCAGTGAAATTTATACATGCAAGACTTCACAATAATTAAAAAAACTTATAAATCATTTGTGAGCCTAACAGCCTATCAAAACACCGCTAATACCTCATGTGCGTGAGCTTTAAACCAGATAAAACACTCCTTGTTAGAATTCTTCAAGAATTCAATAGTATCACCATTGTCTGGACTCCATCTGGGGACACGCTTTTGTGGAATGTTTTTGAGGCTGCTTAACCACATAGCATGTTGCGTCTTATCGGGTCAAAAACCACTTGTATTCGCCTTGTGGTTTTAAACCTGATAAAACACTCCTGCTCCTTTATTAAACGGTACATGTATATTAAGTCCATTATTAATTAAGAGGAGTCCTACCGCTCCAGAAGAGTGCTGTCCCCAAATGAAGAAATTCAAAATGAAGCAGTCTATTGAGATCACTCCAGGATACAAAGTGGCTGTCTAGGTAAACCAAGTCAAGAAAAGAGGTCAATCATACGGTTCATTCATGTACACATCACCTTTAATTACAAAGATCACATTATTATTGCCTCACTGATATACCTACCAGCAATGCAGATTTCTTCCAGTTTTGACCTTTACATGTCTTGTAGAGTCGAGCAGCGAAATAGCCAGCAAAAACACTGAAAAGAAAATAAATAGTCAGATAAGGTTAAATGGTAAACTCGTTGCTTGGCAAAGGGCAAAAGAAAAACAGAAAAATCAGAGTCAGGATACGCTCCTAGGTTATTTATTCTTACAATAAGTTAACCTGGCTTGAGCCTGCGATCTATTTGAAACCCAGTACCTGGTCAGCAGTCAACTTTGAAAAAAAGGTGACGTTGATTAGCTCTAAACCTGAGCCTGTGATAAGATCACGTGATACTGGACAGCGGATACCTGACAGGTGTCAAATGACCATGACATGGATGTCCAATTGATATCAAAGATGTACATGTACACTGTAAACTTGCTGGAGACAAGTTTTCAAGTATTGATTCTCTAAACGTGAGCCCGCAATATGGTCACACGATACTGGTCACATTGGCATACATGGAGGTGTGGACGGTCAGTCATACGGCTGTATAGTTATAGGGTGGTCGTATGGTCGTACAGTGACCAAAACCAATTTTCTTGCAGAGATAGGTTACCACATCTTCTTACCAATGGTGCTTCGCACAGTAAAATGATAAGTTTGCCATGAGCTATTAAATGCATACATACAGTACTTACTGCTATCACTAATCAAACTCACCCCATAAAAACATAAAGAAAGATGATCGCTGTCACCAGACTCCCCCGACTAGCCGGTGATAACATACCAAGCATTGCAAATACTAAAGGGGATAAAAAAATTACACCCTTTTAGAATAAGAGCACAATGCACTGATTTATTGATAACTCTTCAATCCGAGTGACTTTCAAAAGGTCACTTAGAAAAAAACAGCTGTTGTTTAACTACACTCCAATAACAATAATTTACTATTGAACATTATTTTCAGGCAAAATATTTAATCCTACATGTAAATGCAACACATAAAATTTAATATTATGGCAGCAGGATTAAAAGAAGAAAGCTATATTTCCATCCTTTAGAACTGACAAGGATTTTTTTTTTGCATAATTTATCGTACAATAAATAATATTATGCAAAAAATAATAATTATAAGATACGTATCTTGTGACAAGATATTCCCAACCATTGCTCAACTGTTGCTTATTGCATTAATCACAATTAACGGGATACAAAACAAAAATTTGAGTCACTAAGAACATAGAGAGAAAAGGATTGCAAAAAGGCTTAACTTCTAAAAGCACTCACCCAAAGTGATAACCACCATGCAGAAGATCTGCACTCCAGATCCAACAAATGCAGTTAACAACCAGGACCTCTGAGGAGGTCTAAAGACATCTCCATGCACCAACTTCCAGCCACTTTCTTCCATTGCATCCTCCTAAAAAAAGAACACTGATATCACAACTCATCACTGTATATGTAAATGACACTAAGATGTTAAAAACCAAAATTTGTAATGACAGGCAAAAAGCCACTACAGTACCATGTCTTCTTCCTTGTTGTATCGTGCAATGTCGCGTCTTAAAGTCCTGATCATTATCATCGATACAATGCCTAAAATGCAATAGAGACAGTAACAAAGTTTAAAGTACCGGTAGTGGGTACCTTTCCATCTTGAATTTTTCGTTCCCTTCACTCTATTACCTTTTATGCTTCATTATTGTAAATTCTTAATGGAAGGGGCGGTGGCCTCATGGTTGGTGTGCTCGACTCCGGATTGAATGGTCCGGGTTCAGGTCCTGGACGGGGACATTGTGTTGTGTTCTTGGGCAAGACAATTTACTCCCATGGTGCGTCTCTCCACCCAGGTGTATAAATGGGTACCGGCAAAATGCTGGGGGTAACCCTGCTATGGACTGGCATCCCATCCAGGATAAGCTCTGGCTCTGATGGGCCTCTTGCCTCGTAAACAGACTTAACCTTACTGTCATCCGATTCTTAAGCAAATATTCTTCGCCTTTCACACTTACTTTTCCAAATTTGCACCTACGCGGAGCTTGAAAATGACTGTGAAACAGTTGAAAAGTCATCATTTTTTAATCGCTTGTTTTTATATGTAAAACTTCACTTTGTCAAATATATTAGTTAACCTATTGCCTGCTGGAAGATAATTTTACTCATCAACTGGCATGGGACGTGGTAGGCCGTGCCTGAGGAGTGAATGGGTTAACAGGGTTCGCACAGATTTTTGGTTGCAAAATTTAAGACTTTTTCCAGACTTTTTCCAAAATGCTAATTTCTTTTTCCAGACCCAAGTTTAGTATACATAGTTTGTCCCAGGATGCACTGTGAACATACAGTAACCATGATGCAGTGCTGGCGTAAGAGAGATCTGAAGCTTTTCAGTCAATGATTGAATATTCTCGCCAAAGACGAAAATACCTGAAAAAATTCACTTAGCAATAAAGCACTTATTTCAGTTTTCAAAACAAAAAAATCTCCATTTTTCCAGACTTTATCTGGTTTGCAAATTTCCAGACTTTTTCAAGAATTCAAGACTCATAGTAGAGAAATGTGTAAGTCTCTCCTAGGAAACAGAATCATTATAGGTTCATTAATTCTTATTAATCTTACAAGGATTCTTTACCTTCTTAGTGCAAAAAGTCAAAGCAGCCCAAAACCCTCTTTTGATACAAATAAATGATCTTAAATGTAAAAGAAAAAAAACTTACCAGAGAGAAAGAGAACAATGACAACAGAGTTGACAATGGCAAACCAATGAATCTGCACATCACTCATGGCTAAGTAAGTGTCCCATCTCGATGCCCACACAATGTCACTGGCCTAAAGGGCAATTTTTTAAAATTATACATTGTATGGTTATAAATAATTTTAAGGACACATGAGTTTGTGAGGTTTGTGTATTTTGAAATGCACTGTTTTTGTTATTATTATTTTTTACGGATTATCAAATTTATCACAACATTTAAATCCTTACAGTCTCATTGTAACGTTAAAAAATTAAGTTTGGTTGAATTCAGTCCTTTCCACCCTAAGACAAGAGAAGAAGGCAGAATGCAGTCTAAGACAACCTGAAGGCTCCTTTTTCTTTAACTTCTACCGTAACTTACGGCAGGAGTGGGTGTTAGGGCAATACTGTCGCA
Organism: Montipora capricornis; assembly: GCF_036669925.1. Classification (NCBI taxonomy): domain Eukaryota; kingdom Metazoa; phylum Cnidaria; class Anthozoa; order Scleractinia; family Acroporidae; genus Montipora; species Montipora capricornis. Next base: position 51,148,777 of record NC_090886.1, read on the forward strand.
TGCACAGCAGTGATACTGTATGATTGACTGTATGGCAGTATGATTATACTGTACATTACACTTAGTCTAAAAAGGTAAGGTAAAGTCTCAGTTACGAGCCTAGAAAGACCTATCAGGCCGGTGCTTATCTCCGGTTTCCGTAGCATGAAGCAACTAGGAGTATTTCTACTCCCCGCTGGATGGGATGCTAGTCCACCGCAGGGTTACCCCCAGCATTTTTTCCAGTACCCATTTATACACCTGGGTGGAGAGAGGCACCGTGAGAGTAAAGTGTCTTGCCCAAGAACACAACACAATGGCCCTGGCCAGGACCCAAACCACTCGACCTGGAGTAGAGCACTCTAACCATGACGCCACCGTGCCTCCCACATTACACTATTACAGGCTGTTTTTTGGTCACATGAACCGAGCCCAATTAAAACTTATTTTTCGAATCCAACACCTGATACATTTTCTCACACATGGGATCAGACCATGCGATCAATGATATTGATGTGTATTGAAAGCACATGATCAAAAAACAAAAAGGAAACACAGTGTACACTGTCATAAACTTCAATTATTTTGTTTTCCTTTCCTTTTCCCTTTAGAATAAGACAGTTACCGCAAAGTAACTGCCTTTTGCACAAGCACATGAAAAAATACCAGCGGGT
>NC_090886.1:51154429-51161929 GCF_036669925.1 Montipora capricornis
AGTCTCTAATTTCAAGAGACTCTCAGAAAATAATTCTTTACAACATACAGTACATGTACTCAACGACACTGTCAAGTCTGATAAAGACGACTTCCACTAAGGTTGTCTAAACATCAATGTCATCCCAAAAAGTCCTTCAGTCTACATAATATGAGCATTACAATCACCTGGATGATTGTACTTCGCTTAATTATGATATGACTCCTGGTCCTGGTTTCAAACCATTATTTTATGATTTGGAAAGCCCTTTTAAAACACCCTATTGTCGTCTCTTAACTGTTCATACATAAGTGATTATTTCCCTCATTCTAAGGATCTTTTTACATTTGTTTGGTAAAATGGGTTACAGTATATAAATCCAGCCAAGGAAGCCTTTATAGCTTTCGGGATAATTTACCAAAGTATTTTCAAGCATTCGATTGGAAGCAAAAAGAAATTTCAGACACATTGTCTTCAAACACTAGCCCCTCATCAAGAGCCAACAGAACCACTGTTTTACCTTTTTGGTTCCACTTCAAATCCAACAACACGGAAGGTGGAACTGCAGAGTAAAAAAGAGTAATATTACAGCTGTTACTCAGCTGTTTATTTTTAGCAGATTGTATTTTAGCCAGAAACAAACTTCTCAAGAGGTTAACAATCTTCTAGCAGAGGGAAATGTACATGTACAACTGGATACTAAAATACCGTTGATGACTAATTAAGTTAAAAATGAAAAGTTGATTGTAACAGGGAATCACTTACTTGTCATAAGTATGATATTTGAGAATCATTTTCAAATGGTTGTTGAGATATGTTTCCTGTGAAGAGCCAGTACATGTATTTGTTAAGATGTCAAACATTCAATTAAAGTACAATCTTGCAAAGACCTTCATGCATTGGTTGACACACTAAAACTGTTCTCAATACATGTGTTTACATTCTTGAGAATTGGCCATCCTGGACACTTCCATACCTCATCTATAGCAAATCCAAGTTTGAATCCATGATCATACTGTTTCTATAAGTATGAATGATAAAGAATTAAAAATAATCATTGAAATTTTATTTCAAATTATGATCCATAACGGTATTGTTCAAAAGCAAAACAAGGAATTGGTGGAAATCGTGTTTAAAGCAGGAATTGGGTAAGAGAAAGTTCCAAGGCTAGCATCAGACACCAACAGAAATGAGATAGCAAAAAACTCTTGATTTGATGTAGTAACATTTTATTTTCTTCCACTCTTTCCACATCCAGTAACTACTTGTTTAAAACATGTATCTTACGAAAAATAATTAATGTTATCAAACTATTGTGGAGTGCATGAGCCAAATTTTATGAAAAACATCTTCTTTTCAAACTTCAACAGCAATCAGAAAATAACAGATATAGAATGATTTGAAATCAAGGTCAGACAACATAATAACACAAATCTGCATTTTGAGGTAATGGTCATTTGGATACATGTTCATCTACACGTACAATAACCAATCATTCTTTTTTAGGCTTCCTAATAAAATTATTGTTATGTCAAGATCTTGTTTGTTCTCTTGTTACAGCATTACCTTTCCTTCCAGAATAAATTTTGTCGCCACTGGCAAGTTGTCTATAACCCTTCAAAAAAAAAAAAAAACAGTAGTCTTCCCTTAGTCAAACATGCCCTTGAAAGTTTCAAATATTCTTGAAAAAAAAAATTCATTCCACTTACATATGAACATAATATTCTTCACTTATTAACTTGGCAAGTTTGGTAGATTCCTCAGCTGTTAATGTTTTCGGCTTACAAAGCAACCTGCAACCTTTGTTTTCTGCCATTTGGATCTAAAAGACATTCAAACAACAATTTGAAGTACCAGTAAATACTATAGCTCAGGACTTTTGCCGGATTCAGCAGAAGTAATGAAATACATACATGTGCATTTTTATTACAATAAGCAGCTTATACATGTACTTGGGATGAAGGGGGTAGTTTCTAAAGAAACTGTGTTGCTGCATCGGTGGGAAAGTAGTATACAAAAATTTGGTTTTATCAACAGAGTTGACAATGTAAATTGGCCACTGTACAGAGATTCTAAAAGCTGACGTTTCAAGCGTTAGCCCTTCGTCAGAGCGAATCCGCTCTGACGAAGGGCTAACGCTCAAAACATCAGCTTTTAGAATCTCTGTACGGTGGCCAACTTACATTATCAACTCCGTTGATAAAACCAAATTTCTGTATACATGTACTTGGGATTGCTCTCTATAGCAATAAAATGTAATTTTTTCCAGTCAAGAAACTGTAAATGTCATTAATTAACCCTTTTGCTCCTGTAAGGGCCACTGAGACTTTAGAGAGATTTTACTCTGTCCAACACCAGACGATTTTACTTGTCAATGGGGAACCCCACAGGAGTGAAGGGGTTAAGGCTCTTTAATTAACTTGGCTTCAGTGGTTAATCATGAATACAATTTTAAGCCATCTCAGTTATGATTTAAGCAAACACACAATGTATATTATTGTATCGTGAGTGCATGACAAAGCAAAATTTACCTATTGAATTGTTTGCATTAGATTGTATTCAGTTACATGTAGGTTGACTTTTTCTGTACTTGGTTTCTAGTTGAATGAATCGAAGTGCAAGGAACTTAGAATATCTTTCACAAAGTCAGTGAATACTTTAGAGCCTGTTACTATCAATAATACGAACACTGAGATTGTTCCATCCGCTAAATTACTAGCTGTTATGATATCGAATGATTTGAAGTGGAATGTGCACATAGAAATGATATGTAAGAAAGTACCAACGTGTCTCCACTTTCTTAGGCAATTAAAACACGCGAAAGTGCCAACTAATGACCTTCTAAGTTTCTACACCACTTGCATACGCCAAGTTGCAGAGTATGCATGTCCTGTCTTTCATACCGCTCTACCGCAATATCTCTCCAATCACTTAGAACGCCTGCAGAAGCGAGCACTATGCATAATAAGCACTAACACGTTATCTTATAGACAGGCTTTAGAAGTTTTTAGCATACCTACCTTGTATGCCAGGAGAGAGGCGATTGGTAACTCAATGTTTCAAGAGATAAGTAATATAACAATAATTCACAAGCTTTATTCACTAAATCCGCCACCTTACCTTGGCACTTTGCGTACACGGAAAAATAGCAAGTTCCAAGTCCCGCATTTTAAAACCAATCGTTTTAGAGACAGTTTTATTGTAAGCCATTGCCGATAGCATGTTTTTACAACTCATATACATGTATTAAAATCTGATTTCAAATAATTTTAGTTGTATCTAAATTGTAATTTAGTGTTAACATAATGATAATCTTTATTATTGTTAAATACTTGTCTTATCAAATAACTTTCTTGATTTATCATTATATAATTTATAGTTACAATTAATTAGCGTTTTACATTTGTAAAAATTATCATACAGTAATTCAGCCCATGGGCTGCAAGGGTAATTTTAATAAAACTATCTACGTATCTTAACCTGAGTTGAATGCATCAAAGCCATGAGCAGACCTTCTGATTTACCCATTGACCCCTGGAAGTGAGAGTTTAAAAATATTGCAGTGTCTACCACCCGACAATTTTTAATTATTCTTCAACTAGGAGCGTCCTAGGGAGGAGTCAATTGATGGGTTAACCAGTCAAAACCCATGTCCCCTCCATTAATCCACTGACCCCTGGGAGTGAGACTTGACAGATTTTTCTCTGCCTAATGCCAGACGATTAATTACTGGGGGCATCCTACATGTACAACGCCTGAGGAGACAATGGGTTAGAAAATAGTCATCATAGGTAATACAAACCTGATACAAAGTGTTCACAATCCTATCTCCTCTAAGCACTTCACCTGAGAAGCAAAAGTGAAACTATTGTGGCAGCTACATCGGTTTAATATGCTGTTTTGTTGCAAGCTGTTTGATCAAGATGTGTTCAAAGGCAAATGTTGGGATGCGGCTGCACAGCAAACGACCGAAATTAATGTGTTTCATCACGGTGTATTAAACTGGCACAGATAGTTGTTTTTCAACCATTACGTTAAAGAATTGGCAAGTAAATCAACGGACGTGTTGCCTTTCACCTTTAAGTTTGGTTTCCAAGAAGGTATTAATTTTTTAGAGTCATAATATAAATGCTTGAAATCAGTCAGTTTTGTTGTTGTTGTTGAGATGTTGAAGTTGAAAATAGAAACAACAGGAGCATAATATTGTAGAAACATGTGCACACAAAGATTACGATCTGCGAGAATGAAGGTCGTACGCTTATACTAAATTAATCCACTTGTGTACAGGGTTCTTGCTAAGTTTTTGCACAGGAGGTAAAAAACCAAAAATAGCAGGTAACTTTGTTACCTGCCCCTGCATGGGTTGGCAAGCTAAAGTCTTAACTTGACGTTCGTATCGATCGCTGTCACATGCCAGCGGCTGCTAAATTAATTTAATACTCAGCAAAAGGAAAGTAGGTTATGCTATTTCATTGGCAGTCACCTAGGGGGGTCCGGGGGCATGCCCCCCCCCGGAAAAATTTTGAAAATTTGAGTCCCTGAAATGCGATTTTCTGCATTTTCAGAAAATATTTACAAAATTCTAAAGGTACAAAAATGTCCCATAAAATCTCAAAAGTAACACTTTTTTGACATCTGCATTCAATAATTTATGTAACTTCTTGGATTAATATTGCCGTTTAAGAAGTAAAAGTTCTGGGTTTTCGTATTTACAAAACAACAACACTGACTAGCTCGCAACTAGCTATCAGCATTAACCTATACTTCAATGTTAACCATTATAGCTTACGCTTATGTGCTTTGTTGTATTCATAAGTAACAGATTTAGCTGCTTTTAGGACGGACGCTGGAGGCGTAAAAGTCTTAGCGTGAGAAAGTGGTGTCTACGCGTGTGGGCGTGAGAAATATATCAAATGCGTGTGTCTCACGCAAAATGCGTGAGAGTTGGAAGGTCTGCAAATGGTATATTTTCGAAACAATAACATGTGCCAGATATCTTCACAGGATTGGTTGGAGGGGGAAAGCAATATTTTCCCATAAACGAAATGTAATTTCACCTTTGAACAGACGAACATTCCTTGGATAATTTCGGTAAATATTTCAGTGAAACAGCCGGTAACATTTACTTGAACAGCCGGTAAAAATAACCGGTTACCGGCTCTTAACAAGAACCCTGTGTGTATAAAAACATTGCATTCCGATATGCCATTCTAGATTTATGTCTGATTGATGTCCGATTTCATCCGAATTTTGAAACCTCAAATCAGAAATTCTTCAGTCAGACACAAGCAGCTATTGGAATCGGAAAATGCTGACAGCGACATCGGAAACCAAAGTTTCTGATATTAATTTGGAGAAGCTCTCCCTAATGTACACATAACATTCACACTTGCTACAACAAGTTGCAAAATTGTTGAGACACTCCCGTTAAAAAAAAACTTTTCTAGCTTCCAATACCCGCCATATCTAGAATTTCAACCTTTCCCACTTCCCTCCCCTCTCCTCCTTTCAATGTTGACTGTTTCAGTTTCCAACATTTTTTTGTCTTGCTAGCAACACTGATAAGGGGGGAGGGGGGCTGCAGTGTGGGAGATAATAGGTAAATATTATTAAGAACACCCCAAGAAGGTGAAGTGTCTCCACTAATTTTGCAACTTGTTGTAGCATGTCCAGTTCCCTGGCTACATAGGATTAAATTTTTTCCTGCCCAATGGCCAATGGAACGGCACTTGTATTTCCTTGGAGAGTTGGTGCTCAGGTGTGAACATTGATGAGGTTCCCCCCCCATTAATAATATTGCGTGTGCATGAGCCTAAATTCATATGCAGCACGGGAGTTTCCAGCTTTCAGACTTTTAAAATCGTTAAATTACATGCTTCAATTTTAAGCTAATGAGTCTTTGATGTAATCTAATCCTCGATTCAGCCCTCTGAGGTCCAATCGGTTAGTCTTGAGCATGAATAATGGCGAACAGTGAAATCCCAACCTTGCACTCAAAGAAAACAGCCTTTGCATAAAATTCAAAACTCAAAATTTTGCCAGTCAGGTGTCAAGCAAACATGCTTTCAAAATCTGGAGGTAAAAGGGAAGTCAGTTTTTTGATCACAGTAGCACTTTAATGGTGAAGTTGGAGAGATTAAAATATTCCATTGTTAAAATTTATCACTCAGAGATTTAGAATTTCTTCATCAAAATAGCTTCCAAGAGGAGGAAAACAACATTTTTTGGTACCATTTTATTTCTAGCGTTTTCAGCAAACTACTACATGTAGGGCTCCATCCCCATTAAAGTCAATAATAATATCGACACTTGCCTAACATTTAGTGTGACAATAACTTACCAAGGTTTTCAGGCTTGTACTGTAAATTTTCTGGTTTGCAGATTGGTACAGAGTAATACTCAAAGGGTAACTGAGTTTTGACACTTGTCATTTTGACTGCCTATAACATAAAATATTTAATGAACAATAATTAATGTCAGCGTACTTACATAAATCATTTATACCTATAAGGACCCTTCAGTCAAACATCAAAAGTAAGTTCATTAAAATTAATATACATGTCTTAACACCTGGGAGATTTTACTCTGTCTAACACCAGATGATTTTACTCATTACACCCCCCTAAGGCATTTCAGGTGTCAATAGGTTAAACCATAGGAAACCTATGTCTACAATCAATTTGTTTGACTTATTTTGCAAAGGAAGTGTTAAATTTGCATCTAATGTTCAAAAATCCTTGCCTTTGTTTTCAAATTGTAAATGTTAATTCTGGTATGTTACAGTTGCCCTATTGTTATTATACAAAGCGCACCGCAGCAAGAGACTGGTGGCATGGTTAGCTCCTTAACAGACACTTGGTGTGGAACTTTATTTAACCCTTGGCGTATCTTTGGCGTGGAGGTTATGCGGACCTTAGACAGAGTAAGATCTATTAAGTCTCACTCCGAGGAGTCAATTGGTTAAAGAAATTGATATGGCAAGCAGTTGCTACACATCTGAAGACTTAACGATTTTTAAAAGTCAGATTAAACTCTCCTTTTAATAGAACTTTAATAATAGAACTTTATTTTCACACGATAACTTGTTTAAAGCTGAATAGCTTATGGGTTTGTGCACAAATGAAATCAAATCAAATAAATACGTACATGTATCAAATCGTATTGACTTTTGAGGAGAGGGGAAAACCAGAGTACTCAGAGAAAAACCTCTCGGAGCAGTGTAGAGAACTCAAACCCACATACCTGTATATGCCAGATCTGGGAATCGAACACAGGCCACATAGGTGGGAGGCGAGTGCTCTCACCACTGCGCCAACCGACCCATTCTCTACCTTAAATTAACGATTATCGTTAATTCTTAATTTGCTCTGAATTTACTATTATCGTTAATTTAGAAGACTGAAAGCTTGATATGAATTATGGGAAACGGTCATATATAATTTAAAAGACAACCCAAGTGTATGGAAGTAGGACTCGAACCTGGAATGTTCATTATTAACCCGTCACCTAACCACTTGACCA
>NC_090886.1:51166929-51171929 GCF_036669925.1 Montipora capricornis
AATTTCAGTTTGGTTTAGCCTTAAGCTCTGCATAGCTTTCCTTAAATGTTTTATGCTAATTCTGTTTAGGTCTCTGATATGTTCTGGATTGCTTTTCTTTTCCTATTCCCTTGCTGCTTCAATATTTTCAGATCTGTTTTGGCGTTCTGCAATGTTTTTCTTTTCCCTGAACTATTCAAGTGATTTTGTCTCTTCCGCTTGATAGAGTCTCTCATAGAAGCTCTTTTTTGCCACTGCTTTGTAGAAATTATTACTGACACTCGCATCATTTTTGGCCATCGTTAATTAATGCATTAAAGTCTTCGCGTTGGTCAGTGAAAGGCGGTGCACAATTTTTTGCACCAATCCGTACTTGTTCAGAATATTTTGCTTCACCTTCGAAGAAAGCCATTTCTTTAATTCTTCCGTTTCTTGCTTCTAAATGCAGCGGAAGGTGCTCAAACACTTCAGTACAAAAGCGACATACAGTAATGGCGGCGCACAACTTCGCGAACAGGAAGTCACAGCTATCTAAGCTGTGTTGTGATTATCCATCCTGATTGGCTTATTAGATCGAACTTCCGGTTACGCAGGAGTGACACATTTGCATAAACTCGTGGATATATCCACGAGTAAAAACTAACCGTGAAAAGGGCTATTACAAAGGAAGCACTATCTCCATTATTATGGAAGACCCTGAATGTTGGTCTGGCTGGGGTTGGAACCCATGCCCTCTCTTTTGAAAGTCTGGTACACTCTCTACTGATCAAGCCATCTGGTTGGCTGTTCAACTGAGCCATTTTGTTGGCAGTAACCGGTAACCAGTAAATTGAACCATGTGTAAAATGTCAGTTTAAAGAATGATTTTTTCTTAAAGGATGAATTTAATTTCTCTTGCTTAGGTTATGGGGGGATCATGGACAAAAATCTCTGGAGGGAGCCAAAATTTGCTTGATTAATGCATCTGCAACTGGAACAGAAATCTTAAAGAACCTCATCCTTCCAGGTATAATAATTATTGCAATGGCTGCATGTACAAGTCCACTATCTGATAAAAGCTTATATACATTTATGTATGTGTTGTGGTTCAATTTTTTGTTTTTTCATTTTAAAAGCAACGGGAAGGAAAGCAGAGGTTATCCTTATCGAGGGACTATCCACCTGCAGTCGGATGTAATTTTGCTGAGAGTCGATTTTGATGCGGGAGGAAAACCGGAGTACCCAGAGAAAAACCCTTGGAGTCAGTTTGAGATTGACCGAAACTCAGCCCACATACGGCCCGAAGCCAGGGTTGAGCCCGGGTCACAGACGTGGGAGGCGCGGTCGATCACCGCTAAACCACCCTGACTCGATCAATCAAAATTGAACTAGAGTGAAAATTTTTGAACCAGGAAAATTTTGAACCACAGCATTATGTACAGTAGTAATGTAATATTGTTTTGAGTTGACTTATCCACTCTAAAGAGAATGATGTTTTACATTTTACAGGTTTTTTAACCAATTATGGCCCCTGGGAGTGACACTTAGACAGATTTTAATCTGTCTATATTAAACACCAGTCAATTTAATACTCATCAACTGGTGGCATCCTAAGGCACCTGAGGAGTAAATGATTTAACCAGTCATTAACTCATTGACCCCTGGGAGTGAGTCTTAACAGGGTTTACTCTGTCTAATGCCAGTAGATTTTTTTTACTCCTCAACTGGGGGTGTCCTTAAGGGCACCTGAGGAGAACTGGTTAACTTTGTGATACAAACTGTAAATCAGTTACTCGATTGATCCAAAATGTTATTTCAACTTGTAATCTTGTAAAGCTACCGGTAATAATGACAAGTGAGAATGATTTACAATCACATTTCTGGTTGGTTAACTTTATCCCGTAGATAAGTCACTACAGTGTATCTGACATTTTTGATCTGTGCAAAAACCTCAGTACTTCTTTAAGGTAATTGTGAATAATTATGAACACTCTAAGCATACAGGTGAGTAGAGCTGTGTGCAAAAACCTTGGCCAGCATCTAACGTGGGGTATATTTTATAATCTGGACAGTGACTTATATACTGGATAAAGTTTTTTTGGCCTTTGGAATCTGGTCCAGCGTGGAAAGCATGGATGTACATGTTGTTGTTGTCCTATTCTTTCTCATTTCTTTGGGATTTTAGGATCAAGTCCTTACTTACGTAAAGGTTTTGTCCCATGATTAAAAAGTAATCATTTTTCGACTGAACTTTTTATCTAGTTATAGTTGTATTGCTTCATCGTTACCAACAATTTTATGGCTAAGTACTGTGTAAATAATAATAATAATAAATAATAATAATAATAATAATAATAATAGTAATAATAATTAATAATAATAATAATAATTTTGGACTTTCTGTGACCAGAACAACCTACGAGGAGATGATAGTCAAACTCTGCAGGTGTGAACACTGCTTAGCCTTAGAGACTAAGTGTCTTCTGGAGGATTAGGGTAGCCCCAATGACTGCCACTGCCTGCATTCCTCTCAACACAGCTAGAATCCCAAGATCTTTGTAAGAAACACTCCAACTGACCAGACAACACACCCAAACAAACAACCAACCAACCAACCACCAACAGCCCCTTATGCTCCTAATTAGATGCACCTTCACTACCTTGTCTATCCACAACCTATCCTTTGTACCCCATGACCTACATGTATTCTTACACCCCTTCTGCTCATCCAGAAACAACCTATCCTTGCTTCTCTGCTGAGATCTCAGTGAGTAGCTTCTGTGACATCAACGGCAAGCATGCATTACTGCTCTGTGTAGTTGCTAGCTTCTTGACGTGATCCTTTTGTATCAGCACAGTCCTCCCCTTTACCATCCATTCTGGCACCTCCCCACTGTCCAAAAACCCTGTAGACTCTCTAAACTCAACCCATGCAACAACTTAAAATTCTTAAATGAAAATACCCTTACATCAGTGGGAACCAGATCCTTCCAATTCGCCACCTTCCACATCCTCAACACTAATCTTCACTTCACCTTGCTTCTCCACACTATGCATCCTGTCCCTCACCTCATTCAACCAACTAGAGTCCTTGTTATGCCTTTTTTCACTGAGCAAATATACCCCTCCAGAACCTCGTTGCCTCCCTTGCATTTGATGCTTGGATCATCCCCAAATTCCCCTTGTCCCCCAACCCCTTGTGCAACTGACTCTGGTTATTCTTAAACAACGTGTTCTGTCTAACCTTCTTACAATCATAGTATAAATTAAGTGAAGCTATGATCCTCGCTTCTTAGCTTCACTTCATTCCATATCTGCAGTTCTATCTAACATTATCGTTTAGTTCATTAATAGTATAAATTGTCTGCAAACCCACTGAATTTCCGTGCTCCCAGGATAGATCTTGCTCCCAGACTGAACCTTCCTTCTCGACTACCTGATACTGTACATGCTATGGCCTATAATTTCAACTGATCCATCACTTTCTCCTCAACACTAGCCAAATCCCACCACCATTCCACGGTGCTCTTCTCAATCCTTCTTTGCCACCTGGGTTTCGTCTTCTCAAACTTGTTACCTTTCTTCTTCCCCATCAACCCCAACCTATCTATGGCTACATATGAGCCAGTAGAGAAAAGCCAATATTGATCTCTGACACTGACATCCCATCCCTCACAAGATCATGCATCAGCTCTACCACCATCATCCTTAAAGTTTATACCACCTTTCCTTGTCAAACCTTGACGGCTCCATTGGTCCCGCCCTTCCCATGGCAATCAGAATTGTAAATGACAATGGCCTGACGCCCCAATGAAGGTTTAATAATACATGTAGCTGTTTCCTTAGTTAGTCAAAGGGGTTGAAAGCAGCCCCCTAAGCTCATCTGCCCCTCCAGAACCTAGCCTCTTCTAAAAGCACTTGCTATGCTGGAAAAGTCTCGAGAAATGCTGTGAAGCAATTCAACGGTTCTTGTATCTCGCCTTTCGATTCACTATCAAATCGCTCTGTTGTATGTTTAGTTCTCCCGCATAGATAGATATCCACTGGCACCACTAGAAGGAGTATGCTCACCGCCATACCTGTAATATAATATAATATAATATAATTATTATTATTATTATTATTATTATTATTATTATTATTATTATTATTATTATTATTATTATTATTATTATTATTATTATTATTATTATAATAGTGAAGATAAGACTTGTTCATGAAAAACTATAATACTGTGGGATATGACTTGAAATAAAATTAATCATGTTCTCTCTCTTGTATTTACCGCTTTTTGATTTTCTTCTCTCAATGGTGTTTCTTGTCAATTTCTAAGTATTTCTAGCAATCCCTGTTACACTGTACATTTCCTTTCTTTGTCAATTTTTGTCCAGGTATAGGATCTTTTACCATTGTGGATGGACAAAAAGTCACAGGTGAAGATGTAGGGAATAAGTGAGTATCAGAGTATAGGACCTACATTTTAGCATGAAGATACCAGCAGTACGAGTGAAGACCACACGTACTCTATCCTCTTTTTGGCTCCAATATTGTTTAAAAGGCAGATTGTTTCATCAACCATATATTAAATAAGAAAATTAATATTGAGTCAACAATAATATCAAATGTCGTTGAACCATTAAATGCAAAATACATTTTGACAGTTGGTCACTCTACTTAAACAAGCCTCACCCCCGGGGGTCAATGAGTTTATGTTCATTAATTTTTATAAAGATGCGACCCTGTGACTGGATGATTCAAATCTAAACAGACGTCTTAACAGCCTTGTCAACCGCAGAGTTTCAGTGGCTCATTGATAAGAGCATCCAGTTAGATCTTGAAGTCACAACTTTCATGTATCTCCCTGTGTTTACGGTATAATTTTATACATGTACTCTTGCAGCTTGAAAAGTCAAGTTATCACCTTTTTCATAACAAACTGCACCACTAGAGAAGTGCTCACCAGAATAACATCCTTCTCACGTAGAAGGTTTTACATTTTTAATTTGCACCTGCATGTTTATGTCAGTAGTTAATTTGTGATA
>NC_090886.1:51174429-51186929 GCF_036669925.1 Montipora capricornis
GAAATGATCCTAGCACTTATCTGGACAAAAAATTGAAGCAATTGTCTGTAATAAACACTTGAAATTTCAGGTAGTTCATGAAGCCACACAATAATGTTTGGTACAGAACGTTGCACCAGCATCGCTGAGGTCACAGGTTCAAATCCTGTTGGAGCCACCTGAATTTTTCTGGTGTCTATTAGAGACAATATTTGTTGCTTAAATTGATAAACGTAAGGATTATTTCATTCTTTCAAAATGGAAAGGTGCAGTAACCTCTTAGTACTTTCTGTTGTATTGTTAAATTTTAGGCAGCATCTTGCTGAAAGAAATAGAACAATCAGTTGATGGTTATGTGTGGCGTTAAGCCACAATTCTCCAAAAAAGTGCTTAGGCACCTACTGTACACCTTTATATGTAACCTTCTCTACAACCCTGAATCAGTTCTTGCATTCTAAATCTGCACTTTTCAAGTTCTTAAGTCCTCTCCCCCACCCCCTACTCTGACAGTGCTGGGATTGTGTGATGCAACAAAGAACCCAATGTAGTTAACCTTCAACTGAGGGAGTTGGGAGGGTGAGGGTTTGTTTAAGAGATGTTAAGTCAGCATAAATCATCAACATACTTACATGTATTTTAAAAAGGGTAAAAACGTCTGTTTGTACCTTTGTTTTTACAAAGTCAAGAAAAGTATTTTCACAACAACAAAATATTTTGTTCTTTTAGTTGTTGAATCCCATCCTGATAATACTCATCCAGACTTGAGACTCGTCACACCCTTTGCTGGCCTTATGCAATATGTGGATTCTTTAGATCTCAACACAATGTCAAAACAGGTATTTACAGCATCTAGAAAGTACTGGCATGCTGTTAATTTAATATACATTATTAATTTTTGCTATCTTCAATCTATCTTAAAGCGATGATTGAGATCACTCTCCATTGTGTTGTTTGATTGCAGGAGCATGGCCATACACCTTATGTTGTATTATTATTGAAGTGTTTAAACAGATGGAAAGCAGAGGTGGGTCTTTTTAAAGTTAATCAACAGTGAGAAGATAATTACAGTGTATGTTACAGCATTTTTGTGCATTTTGGAATGCGTGCATTTCTCATCGGTTGGTATGTAGTTGTTACTATAGGCACTTTAGCAGGCGTTCGCATGCTGCCGTTTGTTCGCTAGTTTTTTACACTATCTGTCACTCACTACAGTTCTGTCAGTTTTGCAGCTGTAATATCAATAATTATTACCGTAAAAACCTGCAGATGAGCCGCACCTTTTTTCCAAATCTTATCACTAGAAATCTGGGGTGCGGCTTATCTGCAGGAACATTTGAAAAAGGTGACGTGGATTTTCAACACTAATTTCTGTTAACTCACACTTTTATGGAAAATACTTTGAAATATTTTCCGTTTCAATGTTAATAGCGAGTTTATGTTCGATGAACAGTGGATGATAAAGAAGGCCTCTCAAGACTCTACTGTGGATTTCTTTTGATTTCTTTTAAAAAACCTTTTTAGATGTGTATCATGAAAGTGAAAATCACTCACCTGGTGAACTCTTGTTTCACTTCAGAGTGATAAGAGAACAAAATAATTATGAATCCGTGTAAAGCATTCTTGTTGTTACAGTATTTTAAATAATTATCTCAACCATGAGAACAAGAGAACCCTTTGTTTTGGCAGCCAATAAGCTGGCTGTGGTTGGCTCATTAATAACAACAGGGGACACCAACAATATGAATCTCTGCTATTGTTTCTACTCTTCATGGGAAAAAGGAAAGGAAATTAAGTGTCTAGTGATTCTAGTGCTGGAGCACTAATTGGGGACACTGTAAACAGAAATCAACAATTAACGCAAATCAAGTCAAATGTTGGTTTTTGAGGAGAGGGGAAAAGCGGCGAACCCAGTGAAAAACCTCTCGCTGCAGAGTAGAGAACCAACAAACTCAACCCACATATGACGCTGAGTCTAGGAATCGAACCTGGGCCACATTGGAAGGAGGCGAGTGCTGATCTCACCACTGTGCCATTCCTGCACCCTGACAAAGAAATACACAACATTATGATTAAAGAAATGCTGCTTGCTTTATCCTGGGTTTCTCTTTAGCATGATGGTAAACCACCTCAGAACTATAAAGAAAAGGATATGTTTAAAGAAATGCTGAGAGAAGGTTAGAAAATGGTATCTGTTTGTTTTGCTTTACTAGACAATGCCTAGTAAGAGTATGCTTTTGTGTTTTTGGAGGGGTTTTAGAGACTGTGTAATGGCACAAATGTTGGCCCATGTCATATAGCAAGCATCCCCATCTAGGAGAGTACTTTTAGTAATAAATAATTATTATTGTTGTTTTAAACCATGTTGAAAGTGTTTGCAATCTAATTTATTTGAAAAGAAAGCATGCAAATAAAGCGTTTGTGCCCAATATGACAAAATTCCAGTATGGCTCAATTTCACTTTCAAATTTCCTGAAAAAGCTGCCATTTTGAATAATGACGTGTGAGGTTGTTCTGTTGTCATTAACAAATCTCATTGAAGTCAAGGTTCCCTAAAGGTTTCCTATTGCTGCAACATTATGTTATATCTCTGGACATCCTTAGAAGGAGTTCAATGTCTTTGCCATGTAGGTATTCTAGTTAATGAACATGGTGTACCAGAAGAAGAAGAAAATTTTGATGAAGCCATTAAAGCAGTCAACATGGCTCTGGTGCCTACCAAGGTAAAATGTCTTGTTAACCGCTTTCTCTTTTATTTTATTGGTATTATTATTATTATTATTGTTATTATTACTATTATTATTATTATTATTATTATTATTATTATTATTATTATTATTATTATTATTATTATTATTACATGTATTTTCAATATTATGATGAAATCACGCACATGTTGGCCATTTTGAAAATTAGGTGGTGTTATTTTTTGTAGTGCGCTGGCTTAGTATTGCTAAATATGACATGCTCCTTGACCAAGCACTGAACCACGGGAAATTCAAGGCCAAGTTTTCAACTCCATATGTACTGCAAATCAAATCAAACATTATTAATCAAAATGTAATTCTTTTCAAGGGGAATCCAGAGAATACCTTTTTGAGGATAAGAAAAGAAAGACCATGGGCATTAATAATAAAAATTATATTAATTAATTTAAAGTGCCCCTATAATCTCAAGATTTTTTATTCTGAAAAAGTCAAATTTCAACACCATAAAAGATGTAATTTACATTAACTGGTTGCAATTTCACTTCTGACAGGTGGCATGAGTTTTGTAAAGTTGACAAATTAAAATAAATTTGCAATCTTTTGTCCCACAGCTGAGCTTGTCATAGGCCTGGGTCTATCCCTGAGATGATGTCACACGCTTTCTTGCCTTCCAGTTTTAAAAGGATTAATATTTTTTGCAATGCAAAGCAATTTGTAACATGTTATGCCTCACACTAGCTCAGCCATGGGTCAAACAACTTCTGGTTTTTGTTAAATTTTACAGTGCACGCAGAATTTCCTCGTAGTGAAAACAGAAGTACATGTACTGTATCTTTTTGCAATCAGTGAATAGATTTACATGTATGTTTGCAAAGAAACAATTGTTTGCAGTTAGGGGCACTGCAAGATACCTTTTTGGCTTTCTTGGCAGATACCTGGTGAAATGTCTAAAATCTTCTCCGATGTTGCTTGTAGAAATCTTGGTGAATCTGTAAGTGTTAACTTTCTTACTACTTGCCATTGTTTTTGAAGACCCATTAGAGCCTAGCAAGTTGCCTTGTTGTAAATTTTGTTGTTACTGTTTGTACTACAATTTTGAATTCTGTCAAATTGAATAGGCTTATGTATCTCAGAGCTGTGACCAATAAAGGTTCCATAGTGATTTTAAATTTGTTGTGGACAATTGGGGGGGGGGATACTCCCTTATAAGGGCTTATTGGGGACGTGCGGCCAGCCAGGGTATGTTTTTCGGGATTTTTGTCTTGAACAGGGTATCGAATTTATCATTTTTTGTCTTAATCAGGGTATCGATTTATCAATTTTTGTCTTAAACTGGATTAAATTCTTAAACAGGGTATCAAAAATCAGAATTCTGTCATAAAATGGGTAGGAAAATCAGCGATATTTGTCTTAAACAGGGTCAGGGTATGAGGGGCCGCGCCGCACCTCCCCAACCAGGGATACATCGAGTACCCCCCCCTGGGGTCTCTATTCACTTAGTGACCAGTGGCTTTTTGGGTTACTAACTGAAGGAAAAAAGTGGAATCCTTAAGAATAATTCAAATTGATAACTATTAAATCCTATGTGATAATGTAAAAAAAAATGAAAGAAAGGATTCGATATTGGGATGACTAGAAATTTTGTTTGGCAGCAAAACTGGACAGACAGTTGCCAAATTGTAAAGATAAGAATGTGTATTAATAACAATTTATTATTATTATTATTATTATTATTATTATTATTATTATTATTATCATTATCTGTATCATTATCATTATTATTATTGCATGTATTATTATTATTATTATTATTATTATTATTATTATTCAACTACCTCAAACACAGACTAAGTTGATGTTTCGGCAGTGCTGTGTATTGACTAGCAAAATGAGGCAGTAGTGCAAGATATCAAGGAACTTCACCAGAACTGAATGGTGGAGTGGATAGGAAGCAATTGGCCAGCTCACAACAAGCTCAAAGTTGAAGAAGTGATTTGAATGATGATTCATTGAGCAGTACGTGACAGCTTGTAGGAAATTGGCCAATGGCGATCTTAGTATTAGTGGTTATAGAAGTAGTTGTCGTTGTCGTCACCACCCATTGCCAAATAATATTACAGTTACTGTAGTAATAGAGACCTTTAGCTACGGGTTTATTCTCTCAACTGCAAACCGCAAACTGCAGTTTGAGGTTTGCCATTTGCCATTAGAGGTACCGGTAAGGACGTTTCTAAACATTTAGCAAGACGTTCATGCTCTTTTTCAAAAAACATGGAATTTTACATGTTGCTGGCACCATGTTTGCTTTTCCCTTCAGTCTCATTGTTTCTTAAAATGCCCAAAAACTCTTAAATAATAATATTATTATGTCACTGCAGAACCCTAAAAGGACCTTAGATATGCAGGGACCAATCAGTTAGCCTTAAACGTGGGGTCATTAAGTTTAAATTGCCTAAAAATTCTGCTGTATTTCATTTACCGCTAGATGGAGTGCTTGCCGTAAAAACGTGAACTGCAAACGTCAAACACGACAGCAAGGCCAAAGTCACATTATTTCTCGAGGTTTGCAATTTGCAGTAATTTCGAAAAAGCTGTAGCTAGTAGTAGTAGTGGTAGTGATAGCAGCCATCTCCATGTAATCTTGGTAACTGAATATAACACACAAAGTGCTACAGCCGTAGTTTGATCAGGCTTAAAATACAAACCAAAATTGAATGGTTAAAAATTTAAAACACGGGATGATGAATAAGAGTAATATATAAAGTCTCCTGATTACGGTAAACTTCATACACTACAAACACAAGTCCAATTTATTATTATTGTTATTATTATTGTTATTAATTATTATTATTATTATTATTATTATTATTATTATTATTATTATTATTATTATTATTATTATTATTATTATAACATCTTGCCACCATGACATTTTGACAACTACATGTACAATGTTTTCTTTTTTTCAGAGTAGTTCCTTTTGGATCTTATCGAAAGCAACCAAAGAATTCATTGAAAATGAAGGGGAAGGTTGGTGTGCTCATTAAAAGTTATGTTTTAGTTAATATTTGATGGAAAGTTGATTCATTGGTTTTTCTTTTGTATTTGCTTCCTTTTTGCTCATGAGTTTGTTAGTTCATTCGGTCATGGTAATTTTTTTATTACTGGGAAAACTCAGAATGGAATTGAACATCAAATACTTCTTTTTATTGTTTTACTTAATGTTCATTGTAAAAGATAAATTATCTTCATGTATAGCAAATTAATTCGTTTTTTTTCTCCTCAAGATTTCACTTTTTTATGCACGAACTGAACTACGTGTCATAATAAGGGATCAAGGATTCCCAGGGATCATGGATTGCCTGGGAATCCCAGATTTGAGGTGGAGAAATTTGTCGTAAAATGAGAAATATTTTTAGATTTAGTGGATTTGCCGCTGAAGTTATTTCTTGTTTAAGCTCTCCTTATAGTTTTACATATTAAGTCTTTACTGGAAGTGGTGGATACATGTGTGAAGTCTTTCTTAAGGAACGGTCAATGATCTTGCCAATTTTAGGAAGAAGATAAAGAGAATGTGAAAATGGCCTATCCTTTTCTCAGTATACTGTTTGTTATTGTTTGACTGGTTCTGTTTATTGTCTTATTATTGCATTGTATCAGCTCTACAAAAAACATGGTTCCATCAAAACCATTCCTCTCGTCAGGTGCTCTTCCACTAAGAGGATCCATTCCAGACATGACTGCTGACTCAAAGAGATACATTGAACTTCAGAATATGTATGTATTAGAATTAATGATTTGTTGATGAATGCAGTGAAATGGCAACAAGAATGTTGTCTGTTGTAACTTTGGTCAGGCATCCCAGTCAGCTTTATGGAGGTGACTGCGAACAGTATTCATAGTTAGGTTAAGGTAAAGGTACACGTTATTTAACGTCGGAAGTTCCTTTACTCTCTAGAGAGTACTCTCCCAGGAAGCTGACGGTGCGCTCACTTTACCCCCCTCTTTCCATCAGTGCTCCGTTTTAAGGGTATTTAAAGCTACTTAGGCTACACTGAAAGGAGAGAAGTCGAAACAAGGATGTGAGATCCGGGGATCGAACTCGGGACCTCTTGCACCAAGGCCGCGCACTAACCGACTGTGCCACCCTTGCCCTTGTTTTCCAGAATGCATGGCAAGGGAGGTTGTTTACCAATAACAGAAAGTGGTGGCCAATTGAAAGAGTTGTGTTTGTCAGCATCCTTGAAATTTATCCATGAGTTCAGTGTCAAGCCACTGTTACACATTGAAACTTTTAGCTGAAACAAGGTTAAGCAGCCATTGCACCGTGTACAAGGTTGAAACTTGTTCGGGAACGTTGAAACAGGTCTCGAAATGTGCCTTAGCCGGTTTCTGATTGGCTTACGCAGCATAGCGTGACAAGACCGAGCGAGACCAGTTTCATGAAGTGGTATTACACGGTGAAACTCTTGTTTTTATCACCACTTTGATTGCTGCGACCGTTGCAGAAGTAGAAAGAGGTTCTACTTTTCGTGAAACTTGTCTTGCAACAGAAGTTTAAAAAAGTTTCAAGAAACCAAACATGTTACATGGTGCAATGCCGCCTAATACTTGTTTCGAAGCGACGTTGCACACAAGTTTCACCTAAAAGTTTCAACGTGTAACAGCGGCTTCAGACACAACAGTTCAGACAATGCACCACTTGAGACTCTTCTCCTTGTCTTGCGAGAAATCACTAAACCAAAAAAGACCCTAGCCCAGGTAGCCCCTTCTTTACAAATAATCCCAGCTTGTCCCTTTCAGACTCTCTGGGTGTGCTAGGTTTTAACAGTACCTCTTTCAGAACTCTAGTAATTATTCATTTGGACTGTTCTTTAAGTACAGAAACATTATTCTTAGTTCTACAACCAAAATTCAGAGAAACAGCAGGTCTTCTGTCAGTTGAGTATAATGGTGGTTTGTGCATTAATAATAATACCGGTAATTATTTATTTCTGTTATACTGCAGATACCAAGAGCAAGCCAGAAAAGACATTGCTTTTGTAACGCAAAGAGTCCACAGAATATTGCTTGATTTAGGAAAGGTGGGGATTTTGTGACCTGCAGCATTTTTAAATATCTCTTTGTCGGTGCCCTCAGTTTCAGGGTCTTGGGCACAGTAAGTGTTTCAGCAGTGATCATTCTTGGGCAGAGGATCTTAATATGGCAGTGAGTAAACCTCGAGCAGACTTTTATGGAAGGAAGGGAGGCTGCTGCCTTCCTTTAAGAGAGCCTGACACACACCTCCTAATATTTATTTGAACACAAGTACTGTACATCAATATGAACTTCAAATTCGACAAGTGAAAGCGTACTACCGTAAAGACTCGTGTACAAGCCGCACCTTTTTGCTTAAGTTTTGGGCCAAAAATCGTGGGTGTGGCCTATACACGAGACCATTGCTTTCGGAGGAAGTAAACCGGCTTGTTGGGATCACAAATTGAACTGAAAATCTTCAGTAACTAAAGATTAAACATATTGAAACCTGTTGTCGATCATTGCTTTCGGAAGAAGTGGTGGCTCCTAAAGGAGCTGTTTGTTTGCATCTTCAGGTTCTAAACCCGAATCTTGCTCGCCAGTAGTTCTTTCAAGCGTTTAAATGTTACACTCACTATGGCTGAAGATGATGTTTGAAACATCGAAACATGTTCCTTAAACTCAAAAGTGTGGTTGCACTTTTTTTGAGCAGTTTAACTCTAAAGCCCCGGCTACACGTTCAAACATTGTTGTAAAACATTTTGTTGTATTTTTTCCAAAATAATGCTTGAAAGTTTGGGGTGCAGCTTATACACGAGTGCGGCTTATACACGAGTCTTAACGGCACTTATTACGTTCTAATTCACTACGTTCAAACGAACGTAAATCATTTTCATCTTATAGATCCATAAAACAAACTGAACCACAGGTATGGGAGGATCGCAAGCGAACCCAAAACATAACTTTTAATGGACATAGTATACAAGAAGTTTTCAATTTCAACGAGCGGAACTTAACATTACAAATCTGGGCTAAGCGACACACTTTAACGGCTAAAGTCGGCCTCTTTAACATACATATCTTTTGCCACATCAGTTTTCCATCGGCCGTGCAATTTCAATAATCTGTCGGAAACAACTTTGGAATCGTCGTTTATCACGACTGAAGTAATCCCATGGCCACCCGATCGTAAACTATGCAGACTATAGACCTTTGGATCGCCTCCCAGGACGCCGAGAGCTTCCTTGAACATTTCCCGGCACCTCGAATAAGAAAGTCTCGAAGAACGCATCATATATCCCGACTTGGTCTTACTTAAAGGACTGAACAACGGAAGATCGCTCGTTGGAGTCAACTTCGCTTCACGCATGTATCTAAGCAAAATAGAGACTTTACAATAACAGGAAAGGGTTTTTGCAATGTACACAAAATTTTCTTCTCTGTAAACGTCCGTTTTACTATGGGGAACTAATTTTTATGTGATCTTCAAGAAAAACTATGTGCTTACATAAAATATTACTAAGCTCACTAAAGCGGAAGAAACCCGCAAAACCTAAAGTACACAACGCAGCAATTCTCAAATCCTTCAACGAAGCCCCTTCAGAGGCGAATTTGTTAATTATTTTCTTGATGAGCTCCGTGCTGATCGGGTCCTTCTTCAAAATGGGGTTGCCTTCCCTCCTCTTTGCCGACTCGATAACATTCTTGGCACACTCGTCATCTAGCGGATTTGGGCCATTAATAGGAACAAATGAGTGGAACCATTTCAGGGCGGCATGCACCATGACCAGAACCGAGTGTGACTTGTGTTGATGGGCGAAGAGCTGGAATAAATAAAGAGTCACTACAGCAGGGGAAAAGGGATAACTGTCAGCAACATAGTTCTGCCCGCACCATACTACTTGGCGGTTGAATCAGCTCTGGATTTCACTAACATCTTGATAAAAACACACCTATCGACCATGACCTGAGCGGGAGCTAACTTCCAAGGCCTGGCAGCGAAGACAATCTGGAAGAAACAGAAAAAATCTCGTCCTCTCCAAAGAAATGAACGCTTTTCTCTCTCTTTTCTCTTTCTTTTTTCTTTTTCTTTATTATTTTTTTTCCTTCTTTTTTTTTTTTTTTTTTTCTTTTACACTGCAACAATCAACAATCTCTCTCCTACCTTATTTCTTCTCCTCTCCCTCTGTGTTCCTTTTTGCCTTTGTTCTTTCTTTTCTTTTTTTTTTTTTTTTTTTTTTCCTTTTGCTTATCCTCTTATTATTCTCCTCCACTTCTCTTTACTTTTACCTTCTTCTATTTCTTACCCTTTTTTAATCTCCATACGTTCAAGCTTTATCCCTCAAACAAGCTAGTCTCAATATCATTGTAAGGGCACCATATCCACGAATTACTTCGTCTCTCAACTTTCATGGTTTACCCACGACCTGCTTTCATACCTGGTTTATCAGCTCTATTTCACGTACTTTCCTCTTTTTTTTTTTTCTTTTTTTTTGTTTTCCTCATATACATACACCAGCCTTCACATCATGTGTAGCTACTTCACCTTCGAAATATGTAATTATCTTTTTCTCTTGAACGAAAATCAAACCTGATGCCTGCAACTTGCCCACGGAAACATTTCGATCCCAAAAGGGAATTTGTGTTCCTGCCATACATGAGAGCACGGTAACCAACTTCCAGAACGTAACCTTGCAAAGCAGCAGTAAAAGTACAGGCGATTAAAGGCCAAAAACTAGACGATGGCCAAAACGGGATCACCAGTGTTAACAAAGCCCTTTGAACTTTTAGGTAATGTAGGACTCTAGCGATAAGCACTACTGGCGGAACCACAAGGCAGTTCTCTGATTCCAAGCTCTGAACGAAAAAATCAACACCGGCACTTCCAGGATTCCAGAATCTCTAGAAGAAATTTTTCACTTTGGCGTTGTAAAATCAACCGAATGGGGTCCCCAGGTTTCTTCTAAAGTGGCGAAGAAGCTCTCAATTAGCTGCCAGTCGTCAACGTCGATAAGGCGACTAATAAAGTCCGCCTTCTCGTTCTCAGTTCTGGGTATCCATTGAATCTCCAGCTTAATCTTGCTCCTTAGGTAGGCTCCGATTTTTACATGGGAGCACAGAACTAAACGACTCAATTGCAAAATTTATGGCAGGGAGTTTCCTCCAAGTCGAACTTCTGGAGGCCTTACTGGAATCCCAAAGCTTATGACAAACGCGTTGCGAATCAAGAGAGATAACTGCGCCACAACCAGTTGCACTGGCATCAGAAAAGCCAAACACGTGAGGCTTTCTGTCCAAAAAACAAAACCTGGACTTGACAAAATCAATATTTTCCTTCCAGAAAATAATTTCATCCTTCGTGTATTGATCCAGTTCTAAAAGGGCATCCCAATAAGGTGCGCACGCAGAAGACATAGAACAATGTCGCGTCATAATACGACTTACATTCCCCACCACGGGACCAGTAGAAACTATCTGCCCAGTAAACGAGGCTAGGCATCTAGCAGAAATCACAAACTCACAATCCATGATGGAGCAAAGTGTTGAAACTATTTTCGCAACTCTTCTCTCACTGATTTCAATAGTACCACTATCACTGCCATATAATAACTAACTAGAGAATACTTTGGCAAGGCTCCCAAACAAACTTATCATCGTTAGACACAAAACCTGCACTAAGCAAGTCATCTTTAATCGTTATGCTGAGGGAAGCGCATGCGTCACGCGTACTGGCTATACCCCAACCATCATCCAAGAAAAGAGCAATGCGTTCCCCGTTTAACCTCAAGTGGTTTCAGAACTTTAGTGAAAATATGTGGCGCGGAGGAAAGCCCAAAGGGCAAGACCGTAAATCGGTAGAATTGCGGTCTCCTAGAAACGGGGTCAACCCACGAAAAAACCTAGGTAACACTGGTGATCGGTTGCAACCTCTTTATGATGATAACCGCTCTTAAGATCGAATGTGAACATGTAAGCCCCCGACTCAAAATATGAAATGGCCACTTTCCAATCCTCGTATTTTATACGTTTTTTCTGCAAATGCCTGTTCACGTATCTCAAGTCCAAAATTAGCCCCTTTTTACCGTTGGCCTGCACAGATACAGAAAGAGGGTTGACGACATACGGGGGTACGGCACACCGAATAACGCGGCTAGACTGCAAAGGCACTTTTAACGCACTCTCAACAAATTTTGCATGCTCTAGCGCTGATCTATTGTTCTTAAAAGCTGCGGCTTTCGGAAAAGCAAAGAAAGGTAACTTATAACCCTCTTCTATAACGCTCAAAATGAAAGGAGATGCACCGATGCCCCTCCAGAAGTGCAAATTCTTACGCAAATTTCCTTTAACCTGTACCTCAAACTTGCTACTATCGTCAAATTCGCACGCGTCATTAACCCGCAGTACCTGAACTAAGTCTTCGTAACCTTCAGAAGAGGACTCACTGTCCTGGATTTTATCCGGTGTGGCATTTGTAGGTAAATCCAGGCACGTCGGCCATGCTGGCATTATTGGATCTGCCACCACCTTGGCTGAGCCATGCATAACAGCAATCCCTTGCCCAGTGGCCGAGTCTGTGGCACCGGAAGCACTTGCTCTGATCGAAGTTAGACTCTCTACGGCCTGAAACGGAGACAAAGCAGTATCAGAAAATTAAGGACAAATAAATAGGGTGGGAGGGTGGGAGGGCGAGTGGCACGCATACGAGGAGCAACTGTCGCTGTTCTCCATAGTAAATCTCTACAAGAAAAGACCGAAGTTCTGGGTCGCTAGCGTGAATGGAAAGTGGCGCGAACAACCAAC
>NC_090886.1:51191929-51211929 GCF_036669925.1 Montipora capricornis
ATTTCGCAGTTAATTTAAATTTCTTTCTTCGTTTCAGGTGTCGCTATGGTGCCAGCGAGTTGCATCCTGTTGCGTCATTCATTGGAGGTAAGTAAAAAACAAATTGGCGAGGAGACACACTAACTCAATTTGTCGTGAAATAGACCTTATTCACGATAGCCGCCATGTTGGATTTGCTATTATCATGAAAATTAGCCACACACTTCTGAGGAGGAACTAACACAAGTTCGATAGGTTATAACGAACATCTTAGCCACACAGATGATTTGTTTCACGTTCATTGAATGTTTATCACTAAGTAGTAAAATCGAATGATTACACAAGTTACTTCGACGTTTTTTAGTGAAAAATGAGCAGCTATCGAAGTAGAAAGTCAAACTGTCGAAGGCAATCAAAAGATATATAATTATTATAAAAGGTACTTAATTCTAAATACTAAAATGGACTTTGAGCAATGTTATTTCCGTATTTTGACGAGCCGATTTTCCGCAATTTGCCTTTTTTCGCAATGTTTGCCCCCTAGCATAACACATGGCTAATTTGCATGACAATTTGAAAACCAACATGGCGGCTATCGTGAATAAGGCCTATTCGGTGGAATAAGCCTTTTGCAACAAACGATCACATGGTACAAAATCCGCCATGCTGGAGGGCAAGCTCATTATTATTCCCCGACTGGGACATTAAAACAAAGAGACCTGAACCAGTCAAGCTTGACTTGCCTTTGTTGTAATGTCCCAGTGGGGGAATAATAATGAGCTTGCCCTCCAGCATGGCGGATTTTGTACCATGTGATCGTTTGTTGCAAAAGACCTATTCAATCCTTTTGCCTCTAAAAGTGTTCCCCATTGACGAGTTGAATGTTTGGCGTAAATGTAATATAGAGTAAAACTTATTATAGATTAAAATTTGTAAGTGGCTGTTTTAGAAGGGCAAGGGTTAAAGGGATCATAGGTTTTGAAGGGACCTTGATGTTGTTCTTTTACCCCAGAGCCGGTCCCCATTGACAATTAAATTTGTCTAGCTTTAGACAAAGTAAAATCTATAATTGTCACTCTTAGGAGGATAGGATGAAGGAGAACAGTTTTGAGTCGACTTCGATGTCGTCAACTTCAAGCGAGTAATACATTGACTCGCTTAAATTTTCCATACAATGAGATTTAGATTCCATTAGAAATTCATTCCAGTTCGAACGAGCGGGCGAAAGAAGCAGACTGTTTCTTTCTCCCGAAGAAAGTTCGTCCGAACTGAAAACCTGTTCGCCTGATACGTAATAACAGAACAAAGAGCAAACAAAATAAAGAGGACACCGCGCACCAGTGGCTCAGTTGGTTGAGCACCGGGCTGTCATGTGGGAGGTCGTGGTCCGGCCGGACCAACACTCAAGGTCTTAACTGAGGAGAAAGTGCTACCTTTGCAGTGACGTCAGCAAATGGTTCGACTCTCTAGTCTTCTCGGATAAGGACGATATACCGTAGGCCCCGTCTCACAATCCCCTTTAATGTTCATAACTCTGTGGGACGTAAAAGAACCCACACACAATTCCGCGCAAAGTGGTGTTGTGGTCTGTCCTCTATGATATATCATGGTTGCACGAGAGCGTTTCAACAAGTTACGACTCCTAAGCTCTTCGTGGTTAAATAAACTATGATTATGACTAGGATAGGCGTAGTTGATTTGTGTTCCTTTCGATAAGAATTTTAAAACTTAAAACTAGAACAGCTGGGAGATGAAATAAAATCACAAAGTTGGGAATCCCAAGTCTTGGCTCCTTGTTGATTAGAAGGATCGTAAACTGTTTAATGTTAGTTCTGCAGTTATGTAGACGATAACTTACGGCCTTACCTATTCTGTACGGGTGGATTTATCGGTTTATGGTGTAACTATTGCCAAGAGTGTTGGGAAGGAGATGACTTTTCTGCTCAATAGACTTTTTCGGCTTGTACATTTTGTTTTCCTAATACAGATCATGTGATAATACTCAGGAGGTTTGGTCTTTTGTTTTGTTCATTAAAACGAGGGCATGCAAGCATGAATATGCCGGCATGCACTCTTTTTAATGAACAAAACAAAGGGCCCAGCCTCCTGAGTATTATCACATGATCTGTATTAGGAAAACAAAATGTACAAGCCGAAAAGGTCTATTAAACACATTTTTTAATATTTAATATTTATATGTAGTCCTCTCACTGTTTACAAGATGGCCAACATCAGTAGATCTGTTGAACAAAAAACTCCTGAAGTATACCAGTTTTTGCCACACAGGGGTTCTGTTGGCTGTACTCCCAGTTAATCCTTACATTTCTCCACCAAAACACCTCCGCCTTTCTAACGTTGCGAAAGAAATGGTGATAAATTATGACCAGCGATGGTGCTTCATTTCTTTAAAGAGTACTTTAAATCCTGTTTGAATAAACCTCTAATTGTTGCTAGATATTTTCCCCAGGTGCTGCAGCACAAGAGGTCATTAAGCTTGTAACGCACCAGTTTGTACCTTTCAACAACACGTATATCTACAATGGAATCACTGGGTCTTCGATGACGCTGCAAGTCTAAGACTGCCATTTTTTTCTTCCAAGCCTAACAACGCTGTCTCAAAGTTGGAATTGAGGACTAACAAGAAATTTAGGGTGCGTTAGATTGACCCTATTCCGGAACGGAATGCGCCATGCGTACATGGAAAAAAACTCTTGAATCCTGGATGCTTCTTTTTTAGTCCTAGCAGTAAAGCGGGAAAATTGTACAGTGCCCGGAACGTTGTAGTTTGAGGGCCCGGTTCACACGAGTCTTCTTTTTCTCAATGGTAGAGCATCCGAAGACGTAATCCGAAGGTCGCACGTTCGACTCCTACAAAGATACACTCGGATTGTTTTTCCGAGGAAATGTAATTTTAAATTTCGACGACTTTCTTTAACCTAGTTCCCAGGGTGTCTCTTCTTCGCTCCAAGGGGTGGGAAGAAGAGAGACCCTGGGAACGAATGTTGGACTGAAGAACCAACCAAGTCTCTCCCTCAAATTAGGCCATTTCCGAGGTCACGTCTGCCTCCTCTTCAAAGCGAGGCTAAGTGCGAAATTTTTGTGATGTTAATTAGTTCTACTTTACATATGAATGGGAACTACTTTTCATAAGAAAAACTTCGCACTTAGACTCGCTTTGAAGAGGAGGAAGATATGAACTCGGAAATGGCCTATTGAAGGATTATTCTCAATTGTCACTTTCTTCCAAGTGAAGTATTATCGTTCATTTTGGACCCTGAAAGCTTGATAGGGATCATGGGAAATGAACATATTTCTTTTAAAAGCCGAACCCCGATGTCTGGACTCGCAGGACTCGAACCTAGGAACGTGTTATTAATAACCCCATTCACTTAACCACTAGACTACCACATTAGCTGCGAGGATGTCATTTTTTACTGATGTCAATAATTTTTTTCTTCCAAAAGTGCCGCTGTAAACGTGTATTAACACCCGCTAAGAAGCAAGCTTACACAGTGAAAAATGCCGGTTACCAAACTAACTTCAAGAGAAAGCTAACCATTTTAAAATCAAGTGACTTAACCATTTTTCAGCAATGATTTTATATATATACTAATTAGTTTTGGTAAATAATTGGCACATTTTTTAGTCAGTTGATCTTAAGTAGTTAAGTGGATAAAAACAGTTCCTTCAAATTGGGTGCTCGGAGTTCAAATCCTGTCCAGGAGCTTCTTTTACTTTTTTCTTTTTATTTGCTACCACAAGTCCTGGGACAGAGTGATCAAAATGGAGGATAATACTTCGTTTAAGGCAAACTGACAATGAAGGATAATCCTTCATTTGAGGAAGAGATCCTATTGGAAAAACAAGTCTTTTTTTCGATTGCGCATACTTCAGTCAGTGGACTGGGAAAATGTAGAATTTGCCTATGTTCAAGTTTTTAGAGAGCATGGGGTACCTAGACAATGTTTTTGTTGCCTTTGATATGAAGAATCTTTGTAAATATTTGTAAAACCCTTCATTAAAATTTTCTTGTAAAAAGTGTGAATAAACTTTAGAAAAGCTGTTGTTGTTAGCTATCAAGCTGATAGACTCTCCACTTTGATAATAGGGACTTTAGATCTACGACGGCGACGTCCACGAAAACGACACCTCACCTCAAAATATAACGTAGCACATTCGTAAGTCTTTCGAGATTATTCCTTGTCGTTCGTTCACTTCGTACAATGTGGACGAAGTATTCTAAACATAAAACGGTAGGAGCGGTTTCAGAGTAAAAATAGGGAATAAAAGATTCACATTTCTAAGCTCGCGTTGTCGTCAAAACCTCAAATTTGGTGATTTCACGTCGTTGTTGTGAAGAGTACCGTGAAAATATGTGCTAATACGCGTGCCGCACGTGCAGCACGATTACTTCTCTTCTTTTAACCAATGATATTGTTGTTTTTTGTGGCGTGCTCGTGGACGACCGCGTCGTAGATCTTACATTTGTAAAGTCCCTACTATGAACGGAACATACGCGATAGATGATTGCCGCAAATCGTGTCATTGTTGTTGTTTAATACAGATCATTTATACAAATATTCGGGGACAATTATTTGATCGGAAACAGGAAATAATTGGTTCGCGCGAAAACGTGTTGCTATGGTTACATATTAAAATTGCTCCTTTCGACGGCCTTCGTAAGTAAGCGAAGCGGCGAGAAGAATAAAACGTCTGGTTACCTTGGACTAGAATCTCACTTTGATGCAGAGGCCAGGGTCAGGATCTGACCCTCGGGCTCGGATTGGTTGATATTTTTACAAAAACGCGAATCAATATGATTGGTTCGTTTCATTGGTAATACCGTGGGGACACGTGATTGCCAAGTTGCCATTGGTCCTTTCTGTAATCAATTTGACGAGTTTGACAGCTGGCGTCTGCATGAAAGTGAGATTCTCTCGCGGCTCAAGAAAAATCTCTGGGACCTGGGTACTCGTTCGCTGCACTCACTCGTGAAATATTTTTAGACACTCGAAGAGAAATTTCGTATCTCCCCGCGGCCTTGTAATATCCTCTATTTGTTAATTTGCCTGATATTAAATTTGCTGACAGAGGAAGGAACTGAACTGAACTGAAGGAGTTATTCGGATCACACAAAATTGACTTCTGAGGCGGGGTTAGCAATTCTATTTCTTTACTGGTTAGCCTTTTTCTGAGGGGAGCTCAAAAATCGAATGTTAGAAGGCATGTGTTCTGCACCGCAGGGTTCTAAATCATGAACTTGATGAAACAACAATCGGACTGAACAGCGTATGATTAGAATGCCAACTAGCAGGAAGCAACCCGGCAAATTGGCTTTATACAAAGTGTGATAGAATTGATTTCGGAATCACCGAAGGCAAATGTATCCAGTGGTAACGGGGATTCGAATCTGGAACAACCGAGTGGTAGGCCCTAACCAGTGTTACCACTTTGAGCTCCGGTCAAACGTGAAATGTTTGGTGACCAAACACGATCAAACAAGACATCAAACACACTCCCAACAGCTGCGTTTGAAAAGGATTTCGAGCATGTTGGATGCGCATGACTATAATCTGCATCGTAATACGCGTGCGTCCGCCAAACATGTGAAGCCGGCCAAATGAACCAAACTTCGCACGTCAAACACAGGGACAATAGCGATGTTTAATGCTGTTTGATCGGATGTTTGATAGATTTCAAACTTTACCAAACACGATCAAACAACATCAAACAAGGTGGCCAGAGGACAAACTGTTTGGTCACCAAACATGTTTAGTCACCAGATATTTTTACGTTTGATCGGGCCTTTGGACACGTACGGCGCCTCTTCTTATGTGATTTATTGTTGTAAACGTTTTAATTTATTGCATCATCAAGAGTGAATTAGATAAGAGTGTTTCTCTGTCAATTTGAGGTCTTGTCCCAGCACAGTGACAAATGGACTTATTCTAGATACACTTGACGGGCGACAATAAAGGGCCGCCACTTTAACCAATCAGGAGAAGCCGTGTCACGCGTGACAGCCACGCGTGACTGCTCATGCCATGTTTTTTCAGGGACGTGGCAACTAATTTTCGCAGGAACGGGTATTCTAAAAATAGACTCATTTGTTACTATGCTGAGGAGCCCACCCAGGCCACAGGAACACTATTTAATTAACTCTCGGTGTCATGCAGCGTACTCACTATTTAAACTGACTGGCTAAGAACTACTGTTGATTCTAAGAATCTCCCAAGTTACTGATGAGCGAAAAAGCCAAAAGCATTTTTTTCATGAGTTTTAGAACTTTGTTCATTTTTACCTATTTCAAAGAAGAAACAGTACTTTCGTCATTGTATGAACTGTGGAAATAAGCTTGTTAAAATTAAGATTGTCGCAGTTATGGAAGTTACTTAAGCAACAACGAAAGGAAAGCCTGAGCACTGCAACCAGTGTTGAAGAGGTCATGGGTTCAGATCGGTGAATATTTCAAGCTTTCCTTTCTTTATTGCCTAAAAAGAAAGTCTGTTTACGAGCCAAGTGGCCCATCAGGCCGGAGCTTATCTCGGTTTCCATGGCATGAAGCGAAGCGACTAGAAGTATTTCTACTCCCCCCTGGATGGGATGCCAGTCCATAGCAGGGTTACCCCCAGCATTTCGCCGGTACCCATTTATACACCTGGGTGGAGAGAGGCACCGTGGGAGTAAAGAACACTACACAATGTTCCCGGCCAGGACCCGAACCCGGACCATTCTTTCCGGAGTCGAGCACACTAACCATGAGGCCACCGCGCCTCCCTCTCTGTATTGCTTAATGAGACTCAAAACTTTCAACAAACTGTACTGTTCTACCCAATTTTTTCATTTAACAGCAAAGTGATGGTACCATGTAAAATAACAATATCTTAACAGGATGTAGTCATCGATGTGTGATGTAGCACACGGCGGCAAAAGAGGCATCTTAAAGTACCGTGTATTTTGTCATTACGTGCTGGTATCTCAAACACTAACTCGGTGAACCCCAATTTATTACTGTAACATAATTAACACATTAAGATAAAACTCTCCGGGAAAAGTTGAAAAAAAATTCTCTGGATCGGATTTAGAGCCACAACTGCCGGAAAATTAGCAGTCAGCCGCCGAAAACGAGACGGGACAAAATCTTAATTGACCAGCCTCGTTCCCAGGGTCTCTCCTCTCTGTCTCCATCCCGTCGTCGACAATGTTGGTAGAGAAGAGAGACCCTGGAAACGAGCTTGCTAATTGACAGGCTTAGATCGCCATAGAGTTATGATTGCCATTGACACGTCTTGGAAGGAGCACATACTTAAAATTGTTGCTAGGGCAAATAGGATGTTGAGTTTCTTAAAGAGAAATTGCGTGGGTCTGGTTGATGGTGTAGCTCTCTTGCGTCTTTTTTGCTCATTAGTACTCTCCCATTTGTTTTATTTCGCGCAAGTTTGGGCCCCTCAGTCAGTTGCAAATGAGTTAAGTTAGCTATCTCCTTAGACTCCTTCAATCGCAGGCTTAAATCGTTATTCTTTTGGCATTTGCACATCGTTTTTCAAGGAGATAATATTCGCTCTTTTAAGATTATTTGTCCAAATTGTAGAAGAGTGAATGTAAGTAATGCATTTTCTTGCTACGTTCTACGTTGCCTGTTATCCAGTCACTTCTGGATATCCTTTTTTTTGGGGGGGGGGGGGGAAGTTTGTAATGATATATTTTTTACGTTATGGGGTTGGATAAGGTAGTTGAACCTTGTAGGGGATGACAGAGCGCAAAAACCGCTGATTGGCTAGAGAATAATGACGTAAAATAGCTTTTTTCGCGTAACTGCGCCTGCGCAAACTCTAAAGATTCGGATCGATTTCACTGGCGAAAAATGTCTGATTGGTCGAGACCTTGTCATGTGACTTCAATAGCTCAAAGCAAACATGGCTGCCATCGAGTAGGTGTTTATCCGATCAGGCCAGTAAAACGGACGAATGTTTTGACTGCATAGAGCATTTTTATGCCAGCGAGATTCTCTTTTTAGTTGTGGGCCACCGTACTTTTTAGCCAACAGTGCTACGACGGAAATTTCTTTAACAATTTCAAGGTCAAGGCGAGTCTAGGTTGCTGTGACCGTGTTTGAGTGGAAATTTGCTTGTGGAGTTTCCCGGCTAATGGAGTACCATCTTGATTTCAATTCAGGCGTTTATCTTTTAAAAAGTGGAGCAAAAAATATACCACTAAATTTCCAAATGGTTTCTCTTTCGACTAGATATTTGCACACTGTTTCCGCGGGGCCCCGCATCTAGCAGAAAATGTTAAGATTTTTGCATTTTCTTTCAAAATTAAGTTGTTAAAATGGCCATTCAAGTTGTCCATGGAGGCAAATTTATTAAGACGGAGGAAAAAAAATGCATGACGTCCCTGAAAATTTAGAAATGTATTTCAGTCGTTCAAACATGTCATATAAGCACCTCATATTGGGTACACTAGAAGGAAACCTTATAGTTGCAATTATATTTTGCTATAGTCGTCTCAAGAAAAATGCCAATCGTTTGCTTCCCTTCAAATTATAGAAATAAACATAGATTAGGTTAACTCTGAATAGCCAAAACAACAATACCGGTATTCCAAGTTGAAAATTTCATTCAGAAATCCAGCTCACTAGCAGGGTGGATTTTACTGTAACAAAATATTACTACAGCTAATAATACGCTTTCATTACATTGTAGTGGGTTAATGTGACAACAAAAATAATTAATCAAGAATTGGTTTTATCTTCCAGCAATAAAACAGCAGGAAGATATAAAATTAGGTATCTTCAAAGTTTAGAAAACCTATTGAAGGTAATTCAGTGCTATAATCCAAAATAAATTTCATGCTGGCCTACTAAATACTTCCAGTGCAATAAGTTATTTAACCTCTCTTTGTGGACTCTGGTTGCAACACAGCGGTTTCAATAATTTTAATCCCCTTCCGTTAGATTTAGCTTTTAAAAAACTCCATAACTTCATATTTCTGTAATAATTGTTCAAAGTCATTAAGCAGAAGCATACAAAGCTACATTTGAAAGGGGCATAATCCCATGTTAGAGTTTTCTGGAGAAGACTTCACAGAAATAACTCCTGTTACCTTTCCAGATGTAAAAAATATTTCAACATTAGGTGCAATGAATTTTTAGCAATTGCTTTAAAGAATACTAATCATTCCTACCATTTCAAAAGATGATTAAAGTTGAATGCAGTAAGTGTAAGAAGTAAAAAAAAGTGGCATATTTTTTCAAATTGTAATCTATTTTCATTGTAATCTACTTCCTGGATAGTATTAAACAATGGTGGTGAAGTAAACAAACTGTCCCAAGGGGGACTCTCTAACGAAAATGACAGGGGTTCTTTTTGTTCTTTTTTGAAGAAAAAATTGTGGATTTGTACTGCTTATGATGCTGAGACCAAACAGCTGGCGGAGTTGCTACAGTACATTTTTGGCTATCAATCTGAAAAATGACTGGAACTGTAAGACAATTTGGTACACGAGCAAATAACTTTTACTTATGAAAAATTCATAAGTAAAAGTTATTTGCCAGTCATTTGTAACTTTACAACTGGTTCCTCTAAGGGGTCAGATTTCTTTAGCCTACATCCACAAAACAAGGTTCTGTTACCTTTAAGGGTTGTTTTTAAAAAAATTCCAATAAGTGGCCTGCCATTTTTATAGGGAAAACCCCTCCTGAGCAAACTGCATCCTCATGTTTGGATTCCCATTGATTTAATGACTTTGATGATATAGGCAAATTTGTTCTACAATAATACTCAAATACCATTATAGTCTTTATAGTTTACTCCTTGAGCCACCAGCTTCAACTTTGATACTTTGTTCTAAAAGCCAAAGCAATGCAAAGCAAAGCATGGTGGAGGTGATGATTAATCACTTGTTTTGGTTCAAATGAAGAAAAAGAAAGTCAAACTTATAATAGCACTTTAACCCTTTCACCCCTAAACCGGCCATACTTAGCATTTTACTCTGTCTAACACCAGACAATTTTACTTGTCAATGGGGAATCCCCAGGAGTCAATGGCTTAATCACTCACTAAAAAATGTCCCAATAAAATATTGTTCCACTAACGACCAAAACTGTACTAATAATTTGAATTACAGCTAAGGTCTGTCAAATTTCCATCTGAGTTACCTGACAGCTCTTACAGTACTTCTCAACATAAAGAAAATAAATTCTGTGGACTTAAACATTCCCAAATAGAAATGCTGTATATTCCAAATATCGTTACGTAAACTCTTCAAGATTTACACTGTACCTGCTTCAGGAACTTCAAATCAATGAATATTTGGAATAATTTTCCCGGACTCCTGCAAACTATGTGCACTTTTTAATGGTTTGTCCTTTAAAAGTTACAGTCTCAGAAATAATAATACAAATACAACTGCGGCTGTTTTGCCTTATCTACAAGACAAGACAACAATATCCTTTATTCAAACACAATCAATATTAAAGCAATAATACATTCTTGTGCTAACTATAATAAAGATACATTACAGGAAATAAAAGCTTAAAACTAACTATGTGACAGACATAGGATATCTACACATAACGGAACAACTATCCACTGTCAACCATACTTGACTCAAAACAGAATTTCCTTGATCCAACAACACATGACAGTCCCCTAAAACCAAAATTACATCATTAATGCTTCCAGAAAACAATAGTCTAAAAAAACCTGAATCTATAGATACCTATATACATCTGTACCTACACGTCTGTTCTTCCAAAAATTATTTTAACTAACATGGATTTTGATTTTGATTTTAAACTCAAATTAATTGCAAATCCATAACTTGGTAACTACATGTACTTGAACGCAAGGATCGTTGAGTTGTGACTGCTAAAAAGTATAATAACTTAGACATTCACCAGAAAAGGGAATATAAATGACCTTAAAAGCAGCTATTTAAAATATTTGATACTAGAGTTACGTTCCCAATGAGACAATCACAGTCAAAATCAAATTCATATCTGATCGAATCATTGATCATTCATGTAGAGGTGCCGATCGTATGGTGTAACGCAGAAAAAAATAACCTTCACGTTGAACAATATTACCATTTCCCTGCCACCTGGTACAAGCCAATTCACACATGAACGGAAACCTTAGGAATCCTCCTTTCTGTACATTACAGTAACTTTTTGTACCCGGTGGCAACAAACTTTCCACATCAAAAATTGCGTAAAAAACTCACCTGTTTCGCAGCTCTTTTCCCACGAAATAAAATTTTCCAGGAGCAAATTTTCCGAGGATGCTCGTTGGATTGGACTTTTAAACGATTTACACAACATAGACGTTCTCTAAGAATACATTCCACTTGAAACTGGCGTTAAAACTGGCCTTGATCGCTCTAAAAAGAACGGAAACCAACAAGCTACCGATTCTCAAAAGGCAGCCATTTTTCTGTTCTCCTCGGGAGTGTTTTTTTCACGAGAGCCAATGATCGTCCCGGAAACGCGTCACGTGACATATCGCGCGACTCATGCGCAGACATTTTTCGCCAGTGAACGGATCGATAACACTCTAGCATTTGTCAAATTTTGTGGAAAGTCCTGGGTGCCAGAGGAATTTTTTTCAAGGTCGGAGAGAACACTCAGCGATTCCAAATCAACGGTCGAGCACACACGATTGATTACTTCGCAAGTCTGCATGTCAAGTAGCAATGCGTCCTCTTGTATCATTTTGTTGATTTTGGCTACTGTGAATTTTCTTGACATGGGGTGTTGGTCTGCCCCCAGATTATTTAAAAATCTTACAGAAACCAGCGAACTGGCAACGAAATTCTTCTTTGTTCTCGGGAACTACTGGAGCAACTTGGTCTTGATGGACGAAAGGTTTTTGCTTTTGAAAATAAGTTTGGCTGGCCGTTGTACGTTATTGAGGACTGTAACGCGGTCATACAACTTTGATCGTATAAAATCGTCCACTGGGTTTCTTGCTGCAGATGAACTGTGAGTGAACTTCAGCCACAAAGTTTTCTTAACACCTGGGATTTACAATTTCCACGTCGGTTAATAAAAACCGAGATGAAGTTGAGGTTTTTATTCACCAACATTCATAGAGTCTAAGGGAGTATCGGAAACAATAATTTAAATTTGCCTGACAAAAGAAGCAACTCATTTTGTTAGTAAATGATGCCATCATGCAAATCGCCTATTACATAGTTGATTATTTGAATAATACACATTTTCTTTAAAACAATTAATTTATTCGTCTGTCACCTCAACAAAACAGCTTGTGGCTATTTTGAAAAACCGCTTAGGTGATTATCACATAAGAATTATCATCTCAATGACAACCGATCAGCGCAGAGAACTTTCAGTAATACTAATAAGCATATAATTCCTATAGCACAAGACAATAATGAACAATATTATTATAATTCCATGAGTGCATGTTGATATGAGATCAATCACTCAATTGTATCCATTAATTATTGTTTTATTAAATTTTCATTTGATTCTTAACACTTGGACAAATTTAAAGCCAATCAGTTTCCAGCGTGGTAACACTTGACGCAATCAGTTTCCATATTATGTCATACTTGACCCAAACAGATATATATAGGTGGAGAACAAATTCGGGAAAATGAAAGGAAAAAATACTAAACATACATCAGTTGATTATTACAATACACTATTTGTTTTGTTCAATATTATTTGCACTAGAAAGAAAATTAACGACCATAAGAATTAAGTCTGTGATAAGGAAAAGTTTGTTCTGACTAAAACCTATATTGGAAATTTAGGCATTTGGGGTGCTTTTTCACAGGGTTACATGTGCATGGTATTAATTTTTATGTCAGTCCAATATTTTTCTTGAAAACTGTGTTGTCTCTATAACTTTGTCCTTTTTTGTGAAGCATGACATTTTCTTCTCTCAATTCAACATTTGATTTGTGTTGCTGATCTTGTTTTTCCTGCAAAAGTGTGTTATGTTGAATAATAATTATTTTTGTTATATAACTGTTTTTGCCCCCAGCAGCGCATGCTCTCATTGGTCACTTCAAGGTCAAATGATATCTAACAATAACACTTTTGCCGTTCAAAAGTCTCTGAGCGGGCACCTGTGCAAAATCTATGACGTCAGAGGGTAACAGTGCATTGTTGCCCGCAAATGTTGACCGACGACCACCGTTGCTGTTCCCATTGCATGTTTTCCTATTTGTGCTACATAACAAATCACTTAATGACTGGTCTCTCAGGAAACAGTTCATTTTGTTTCCCTCGTCTGCGCCTCAGGGGAACATTGGAAATTTTTAGGGAAACAAAATGAACTGTTTCCCTCGGGACCAGTCATTAAGTGTTTACTGTTAGGATAACAGAAAAATTATTGACCTTGGGTGTTCGGTGACACAGCTACATTGTAGAGCATAACCATTATGAAAATGATATCTGTTTTACCTTATTATAGTGAGCTAACTTTTTGGTGTGGTTTTACTCACAGGTCTTGTAATAGGCCAAAAGCAATTTGAGAAATTTGTGGGGTTGTGCATCGCATTCAATGCAGTTTGTTCTGTGCATGTAAATAATAATATGAAATGAAACATGTTTAGTGTGTTACTGATTACAGCCAACAGCCTGTGGCGCTCAATATAATGCTAAGCAGTGTACTGCTGTCAGTGGTGTGTGTGTCTTGGTGAAGGGAGGGGGAGGGGGGGGGTTAGTACCGCAAAGGCATTGGCATGTCATTGTCGTAAATGAGCTAAACCCAAATACTTACCTTCATGTTTTTTTGTGAAAGTTTTTGTTTTTGTTCTCGATTTTTCTCTGCTTAATATCCAGCTCCTGCCTTTGATCCTTGAGGGTTTTCTACCTTTCTGACTAATTCTGTGTAACTTAGTGCTTCAGTTCTCTTGGCAGATTTTTGGCACTGGCAAAGAAGGGGGCGTAGAATCTATATTGAGGGGTAGGGAAATTCAATTCAGGGCAGACTATTATTGCAACTATTGTAATGTTATTCCATCACTCACCTTCATTGGTGAAATGTATTCATCCATGTGGCAAATCCTGTAGTCTTTTTGAGCCAGTAGCAAGTGGCCCTCGAATAAATATTTTCTAGTGTGGTGAACTGTTTTGCTGGCATCAAAAGCCAACAAAAGCGCTTTGCACATTGAACTAGAGCACCTTTGCTGACATTTTCAGTCTCTAAATGGAAAAAGCAGCTTACTTTGTTGAATTAACTTAACTCGCCCTTTGCAAAGAGTCCCATAAACTTGAAAAAGCACACAATCCCCCAGCAGTCAGATGTGACAGTTGACATATTTATTTTTAGTTACACAAAACATAGAATGAACGTTGTTAAAGGGAAAAAAATAACAGGGTTTGTTGTCAATATTTGCTGCTGTTTTAAATATAACAGGCAGCCGCTCTGTCGCCTTGGCTCATAAAGCGAGAAAACTTACATTGTATTACATGAACAATGTCGACGAGATATTAACTCGAAGTTAAAAACATACATGTACGTTATATGCATTTCAGGACAACTTACGACCCCAAAACCTCACAGTGGCGTGAAAGTATAAGGCACTGGACTTCGCTTTTCTGTGTAAAACCAGTTACAACTGTGAAGACGAACACTAGCGGTAAAAAAACCTGCTTCTCTTCAAACTTCGATTTGAAAAAGTCTCTCTTGGTGTATGAAATCGGAATTCCACCTTTAAACACCTCTCAAAAATTTTCATATCAACGAAAAAAAAGTCATATTTGATATGTTTCGCGAAAACAATTTACCTCCAACATATCTCTGTTCTGAGCTTAAAGAGTAACCGACCACCTTAAGAAACGCAAAACTCTAAACAACGAACGTCAAATGAAGCTTCGAAGCTCGTCAAAAACTCTATTGCTTTAGGCGAACTGGTTTTGGTCCGATCGCTTCCCTGACGGCTCTGAAGCATCGTTGAATGATGGCAGATTCAGATCATCTTTTTGCAAATTTTCTCAGAGAAACGCCAGCGGCGTGACAGCCTCCACAATGACGTGGTGGATTTTGATTTGTCGTCCGCCATTTTGAAAATGGAATGGCGGCAACACAAGTGTGCTTCTTGTGCGCATGTCTAGCGGTTTTTGCGCTATGTCGTAGGGGATACTAAGTCCTTTTGTTCTAATACCTGTATATAGTGTCTATTATTAAATGTTCAATCTCGGATATTGCATTTCTGCCTGTCTGATATCTCGGTTATCAGCTCATATACCGTAATGAGCTCATATTGAAACTAATTGCTTCTGTCGTTTGCTTGTGCAGATAATTTGCGTGAATATCATGTTAAGCTAAGTTAATAGACCATTTCCATATTCTCAGTATTGGACTGGAAAGTAGCTATTATTAAAAATTATTTGCATTTGAAAAGATTTCTCCCCATTAGCCTCCATTGCAAGCTACTTCGTCTAGGTCCAGTCCAATACTGAGAATACGAATGTGGTCTCTTGACAGTTGTATGGTTAAGTGAAATATTTAACGAACAGCCTTAACGATAAGGTGGCGACGTACGGACATCAAGACGGTTGAAGCCAAGCGATTTTCTGCATCAAGGTCACGCTAGCGAACCTTGATCAATCCAAGGAGGCATATTTGAACAGCTTCCAGTGCACCATCCTCGGAGACCCAGGGATAGGTAGTGGGGACGAGGATAAAATCGGAGCGGGCGAGAAAAAATGCGACGAGCGAAAGTACTAAGGAAAAATAAGAGCCTTTTTCCTCAGGCTTTCGCTCGTCGCGTTTTGTCTCGCCCGCTCCGATTTTGTCCTCGTCCCCACCGCCCCTGAGTCTCCGAGGATGCTAGTGCACTTCCAAAAGACTCCACGCACCAGGGGCATTGAAGTCTCACTTATGGGGAATTATACTTTTTTGGGTCTTGACTTCCGTAATAGCCTCATATTTTACTCGAAAATCCCATTCTAAGAACCATTATAAGTTATCTTTGATAAGAACAGTTGATAAGAACACCTAATTGTTTGCAGAACGCTTACAAAGCCAATGGGAAGGAAATAGTGGGTGTCTCATAGGTTGTTTACCATTAACAAGCAGACAGGGGCACCCAACGTCAATTTTCGGAAAATATCTGTTCGGAAGACTGTTTGAGATCTAGAATTCTCGGAACATTTGTTGCAGAATTTCTTGCTTGCCTTCCTGTCCTAAGATTTTCGAAGATCTAAAAAATGGTATAATTACCCATAACCCTAAAAAGGTCACCTAGAATTTTCGGGAGCCTTTTTTCTGGCTGAATTTTTCGAAAAGGTAAGTTCGGATCCCTATAATTTTCGTATCACTAGACTTCCAGCTAGGAAACTCGAACAGATAAAAAAAAATTAGGGGAATATGCCTACATGTACCGTTTAAATACTAAAATACGTTTAACGATGCTATGTGTAAGTAGTTTTGAACTACATTCTCGTTGGGTGCCCCTGAAGCAGAAACCGGTTGGTACTACAATATTGTAGGTATCGGAGAGGCTGAACATTTACGCACGCATGCGCTGACGGAATGTTTGAAGACGAGACGAGAAAAATATGCAGTACCTCCAGACTTGGCGCTGGAGCGTCGTACCAAACGAGTCATCCCGGGATTTCGGCCCGTGCGATCGCTTTTGGACACAGTTGGCCCTTCGCTGCTTTCTCCTACCGACCTCGCCTCCCGGTACGGCATTGAGGGAGGGATATGTCGGCCCCTAAACCATATGGGACAAATCCCACGCCTACTCACAGCTCCAAACCGCCCTTGTCATTACAATTTAACGTAAGATTTCGATGGCTTATATATTCAATAGAATACTCATTTTATCTGTCATATGGTAAGCACTGGAGTCGCAGATTACAAAGTGCACGCATGCGCCCTGCCGAAGGTAACATACATGCATGCATAAAACTTTATTTCATCTCGAATTTCAGAATAATATCTTCGAGACATTACAGCTAACATACATGATATATACAGATACATAACTAAATATTAAATAATATTTAAAGATATATTAATCAAAACGAAAGGCTACTGTACAAAATCCGGCCCTGCATGGATTGGTTTAAAACCAGTAAACTCAGTGGCACGGGAAAAATCAGGTAGCGCATTTCGCAACGTACTTAGTAAAAACGTAAGAAAAAGAACTAAGACCGTAACTGGTTGTTCTAGGTTTATTGAGGGACAGAATGTAATTTCCACGAACATCATGCGTAACAAGAGAAAGGGAGAGAAAACGTATTTTTCATATATGCAGGACAAGCCTTTTCTTTCTTTAACCCTTTAAGCCCCGAGGGGTTCCCCATTGACGAGTAAAATCGTCTGGCGTTAGACAGTAAAATCTATAAGTGCCATTTGGCACTATCGGGGCTGAAAGGGTTAAATGGGGACATAGTTTTTTCACGCTGTTAGCTTAACCCTTTAAGCTCCGAGGGGTTCCCCATTGACGAGTAAAATCGTCTGGCGTTAGACAGAGTAAAATCTATAAGTGCCATTTGGCACTATCGGGGCTGAAAGGGTTAACTACTTTTATACAATAATATTAGGAAATTTTGAATGCGCTTATTGCATACAGACGTAGAGTTTGACTTAAGTGGTACGTAAGAGGACAGGTAATCGCAAATATAAATCTCATTACTCTCTTATTTACATTATACCGTTTCTTGGACAAGAAATTACTAAAGGCCAGGCCGATTTTCCTATGATAAAAAGTCTACGTTAACAGCACGCACCTTGGTTACTCCTTAGTATCCGCCTAGAAATCTTCTTCTCGCTACTTTTTCCTCATTTGATGAGGACCAGTCTCCGCTTGCCTCCTTCATGCCCAAAGGGAATTCTGCGTAATTTGGTCGTTCCATGACAAGGGAAGACCCCCGATTCTCATTTCATAGATTTTCTTATGAGTGTGGAGCCACCCAGTCCTACCGGCAAAATACAGCATGGATTGAAATTTTTAGCTATCAAATCTTGCTCAAATTGTATCGGTAGGTCCGGGAATTAGTCCACAGAAAGGCCAGAGAGACGACTTCACTGGTGCTGTGAACCGCCATGTTTACAACAGAGCAATTTAGGCGTTCCAGTCTGCATGAAATCATCCCTCACCTCTGTCTCGAGAAGAGCAGACACGCACGGTTCTTACGTTACGTTTATGCCCCTGTAGAATCAACCGAAATCTCAACTCCTTGTCAAACGTTAACCAGCATCTTAATATTTTTGGTAGGCTACAATATTGTAGGTTTGTTTAAATGGTAAGCAAAAAATTCGTTCAAGTTTACCGAGGGAGTCTGGAGGGAGTCAAAATCATGGGGGAATGCAAATGATAAACATGTCTTCCGTTTGGAAATTTCGTTTGGGAATCTTGGACTACCTTTCAAGAAATCCCGTTTTCTCTGGAGTCTTTCCGTTTGGGAAGACCAAACTAGGCTTACTATTTACATTCCAACCGAAATTTCCGGACTTTTTTGGTAAAGGGTACGAAACAACCAAACCCAGGAAAAAAAGATGGTATTCCTGTGGCCTTTCAGTTTAATACTAGTAAATTTGGCGGCTACAGCAACACAATGGGAAGATTATATTTACATCTCAAATGTTGCCACGTTTCTATCAATTTAACTCTCTAAACAGCTTGCGGTGTAGGATTCTTGTCCTCTAGTTTTCACGTCAGTGATGTCGAAACTGAGCTTTTTGAAATACTCATGGGATTTTCATTCTACCGGCCTAAAGCTATAAGCTTAATTATTGTTAAGCATTCGTATGATGAAAAGCGAAATTCGTCCTACTAAAATGAGGAATAATTCGTCGTCTGACCTTCAACGAAGCAAGCTGAATCACACCACGATAACAATTCAAAGTGAAAAGGACAAAGAAGAAAATGCGGGAAGTCAAAAAGAACTCGTTGTTTTGGGCATCTCCCTGGATTCCTTGCCTCGAGCAGGCCAGTTCTCGATTTGCTGCGGTGGAGTGTTCCTGTTCTACCTTATTTATGGATACGTACAGGTAAAATAATGTAGTAGTAGAATTGTGAATCCTTGTAAAGTGTACTTTACATCCTCCTGTTTGGAGAGTAATGTAGCTTAATTGAAACGTGACCTTTCAAAGAACC
The DNA here is from genome assembly GCF_036669925.1 of Montipora capricornis. Taxonomy (NCBI): domain Eukaryota; kingdom Metazoa; phylum Cnidaria; class Anthozoa; order Scleractinia; family Acroporidae; genus Montipora; species Montipora capricornis. The sequence goes on from NC_090886.1 coordinate 51,210,998, forward strand.
ACCAGAGAGGGGCCTGATTTGAATTGTTTTCTTCTCCATCAGATGAGTATCCTCCCTCTCCCATCCTGCACCACCCCACCCCCCGAGAAGACAAATTTCATAATGCCCACGATAATCCGAACCTATAATCTCCCCTCCCTACGGATGAGATCAATCAGAATTCGGCTAGTAGGAACCTTTTTCAAAGGCACCGGCAAAAAAGTGAAGGGGTAGGAAAGGTTTTTTCAAAGGGTTCCGACAAAAATCCGACTAGTAGGAATATACTCATCCATACCCCGGGGTCAGATCGTAAATGGAACATCCCCACAGATATATGATAGCCCAGGCTAACACAGGCCTATTCCCAACTGCAGTTTCTCTCGGTTGAAAAAGGCACAGAATGAAATTGTGAGAACTATGACTGTGTTGACAGGCCTACTAAACATTTGTTTGGACTCCATTAAGGGGGGCAAGCTTTTTGTAAAGTGTTTTTGAAGCCACTCAAAAAACTTGCAGCTTGTGTTTTATTGGGCATAGCCCACGAGGCATAGCCGAGTGTTTTTAAACCCAATAAAACACTGTTGCTCGTTTCTTTAAACAATCATACGAGAATGTTACAAAGTGGACCAAATTGCCAATTAACACTGACACATAACTAAATTTTCTTTTCTTTGGCTCTAGGAGTGGATTTTTAGAACAGGGATGAAGTCATTTGGATGGTTTTTGACACTTGTTCAATTTGGTTTTTACACTTTATTTGGATTAGTCGAAACTAGCCTTAAAAGCGATAAAACAAGAAAGTGAGTTGCTTTACATTATATATTTTATAGTTTTGTCGTTAACTTATAGGCATTATGATCGAATGGCTGAGGGCACTAATAAGGCTCAAGCTTTTGTCCAAATTTGCGTAGAGTCATACATATAACCCTCAGCCCTATCAGAGAGTGTCAAGT
>NC_090886.1:51214429-51226929 GCF_036669925.1 Montipora capricornis
ACAGCCATGTTTCCATACTCTCATCTAAACACAGCCATTGACCAATGAGAGTACGCACACTATCCTAATTATTTTATAAAAACCTGTAGGTCCCCTCCCACAACCCTTATTCATAAAACCCTGTGGGACGTTAAAGATCCCATGCACTGATACTACTAATAATAATGATAATAGTAATAACAACAATCACTTTATTTAAGTTACAAGGTTATTTAGCCAAGCTTGAGTGCTCTTGACTACTACCAGTAATTTGGGAGATTACAGATCAACTGAAGTTAGAACTAATCAATTCAAAATAATGTTGGTTTTTGAGGAGAGGGGAAAAACCTCTCGGAGCAGAGTAGAGAACCACCAAACTCAACCCGCACATGGTGTCAAATCCGGGAATCAATCCGTGCCACATTGGTGGAAGGCAATAATTATTATTGTTGCTCTCTCCACTATGCCAGCCCTGCTCCTCAATTGGTTGAAAAGAGAAGGGCATATAGTTCCCAGTGTTGTGGTCTGGTCTGATCAAGGGCCACAAGTTCATTAGCCCTTTGGCTATTACGTGCTACTGTTGTTAGTAATATAAAGACTTCACGTCACTTCACAAATGTTTCTTCTTCAGTGTCTTGGCTAAATTGATAAGCAGGCAGGAAAAACTGTGATATCTACTGATATAATAATTCTAGTCCCTTTTTCCAGGAAAAATGTACAGACTAGTTGACTACTTGGCTTGTATCTGTATGAGTGTTGGTTTAATACTGTTTACACTGGCTGACAGCACAGTTCAACCAGAATTCAACCGCACCGGTTAGTATTCAATACCAGTTGCATTTCAGTGTGGCTTCCCTCTTCCGTGTGCATCTCATAGATCAATAGATTAGTTTATTTTTCCTTCTTGTGGTCAATATACCTAAAACAAGGGCTGGTCAATTAGTAACATCATTTGTGCACCGGAATCTGTAGGTTACAAATTATTTTATTCAGGCGATCTATCCTTGGGATTAAGCATCTTGACAGCTAGTATTGCCACAGTGGAGGGTCACAGTACCCATGAGTGTGTGTAAGTGGATCCAGTACTAAGTTACCTAGAATTCCACTGGCACGGAATTAATGGAAACAAGTTTCTTACACATAACATCCCACCCATTGGGGGAGGCTACTATGCAATCCTTGAATGCAGCCTTCTCAAAATATTTTTCGGGAGCTGGTCATAAGGAAAGTGGAGACGGTTTGGTGCTATAGACACACCCGGCCAAGCGAGTGCCCAAAGGACGCAAGCTTCTAGGGGGGTCTGGGGGCATGCTCCCCTAGGGAATTTTTGAAATTTAGACACTCACAGATGCAATTTAGTGCAATCTGGGGGATTTAAAGTGACGAAATTTCACATATGGAATTGACACTTGCTTGGAGTCTGATAAGAAATACTGGAATGTTAGTTAAATAAACATTTCATGTGCGCGACGCCAAAAAATATTGCGGACGCGAATTTGTACGTGAAACTAACTTTTTTTCAAGCTTTTATAATATCTCCAGTGACTTCACGTTCGAGCTAAAAATGTGTTGTCCGACATTTTCTGACTGGAAGGAGACGGTCAAGCTTTCTGAGGAGGCGGCTCATTGAGCCGTCGACCGGCCGGTTTTGAGAAGGCTGTGAATGATCCTAAAGTTTTGAGAACCGGTCTCTTTCTTGAAACACTATTTTGTCCCTTAAAAGTTCTGACTCATTTTTTTAAATTTCAAATTAATAACATGTTAAGGAGGTACTTTATTGCATTCTGACATACAAGATTAATCGTGAGAAAAATGTGATTATTGCAATAATAATATTGTTGTTTTTGCTTTTGTGCATGAATAATGTTGATAAGTGTCCCTGTTTATTAGAGGAAAAAATTCAATTCACTGAGAAACTTCAAATTTAAAGAGAATGTCCTCAACGTTTTGGTCAGTAAATTAAAAGCATGTTCTAACAAGCATGATATTGGTTGTTGTGTCATTTAAGGTGTGGTTTTAATCTCTCTGGCCTTGTGTGCTGATGCAGTGATTGGAAATGTACAGGAGAAAGCTATGAAAGCTCACAAGAGTTCAAACACAGAAGTAGTGAGTACAGAAATGCAAGAGAAGTTTTGGCTTTGCACAGCCCACACACACTTGGCCTTTTCCAAACCATCTCCTTGCATTAATATGATCATTATTAGACAACAAAATAGGTTCTTATTTCTTTGCAGGTGCTGTATTCATATGGTATTGGATTTTTCTATATTTTAATTGGTGATATATCTTCAGGAGAATTTTGGCCAGCCTTTAAATATTACCTCCAGGTAAGAATTTCCCTTCTACAAGAGAAATGATATTGGTGCATCAAGTGAATTAACATGCCATGCATTAACATGATTGTCATGCAACTGCCTGGCCGACTGTATGTCTAACTGATGACTGAAGGGGGTTAGTTTCTAAAGGAACTGTGCTGCTTGGTTTGTGGGGACTGAAACATGAAGATTTGCTTTTATCAAAAGAGATGTTGGGGACCTTTAGATTCTTGTACGAGAGCGAGAACGAATATGTGATTTGACTGCCTGGTTTTAGTGAAAATACTTGGAAAATTTTTAACCCAGGCAATCAATCTTACTCTTTCTTAGCAGCTTAGGTTGTTCAGTTAACTATTCTTATTGATTGTAACTGAGCCTTTTCCTGATTGGTTGACACAGTAACTTACCGGTAGTTCTGATTGGTTTCTTCAGGAACTAAGATACTCAAAATATCAATTACATTGTGTTGGTGACATGTTTTGACATAACGACACTTTTGCAAACCCTCATACTAAAATGATGACGGTATCACGTTTTTCCCGCCAAAATAATGCTGGTTTGCGTGTGCTCACTGTTGTTCTGTGAGGAAATCTCGTACTCGTAGTCGTTTTCGTCCTGGAATCTAAAGCTCTCTATTGAAAGTAAATTGACCACCATAAGAAATATTCATTCTTATCTAGTCACATGTTAATTATTAACTATTATTATTAATTATTAACAATTAATAGCAATTATTATTTATAATTATTATTTAAGGAATAATAAATTACTATTATTAGTAGTAGTAGTTAGTTACTATTATTAATTATTAACTTAATTTATTTGTCAGCTCATTTCATACACCAAATTTTTGTTTATGCCTACCATCTTCTTTCAAAAAGCAAGGAAACAAGGAAAACAAGAAAGAAAACAACTTCAGAATTCAAGGAAGGGCCCTGCCAATTTTTTTTTAGAGCTCTACTGACTGACCCAGTCAGTCTGACTAAATGACTGACAAAAATAGTGTGAACATACGGATCCCTTGCAACAGCTTGCCTTTGCAAATCTTCTGGAGTGCATTTACACCATCAAATGGGATACTTTTCAGTGTCATAATTAACAAATTTTGAGTTTTTGAAGGTGGGATGGCAAGTGGGGTTTGTAATATTAGTTATTCCCAGAACATGATTATTTTGAATTCCCATGGTGCTGAAGAATTTAAAATTCCTTTTGTTTATATTTTCTTTGACAGAACCCAGTCCAAGCTTTTGGGTTGGCCTTTATCTTCTCAATTTCGGGGTATCTAGGAATTACATTTGTTTTAACACTTGTCAGAGCATTTGGTGCACTTTTGGCTGTTACAGGTAAAGTTCTAAATCTTGACTGAATGACTGATGCCTATTTGAACGACCTTTCAAAGTGAAAGAGAATGGTGCTTTCTTTTTTTGAGTGGTAACAATTTTAATTTCAAATTGATAGATATTCAAGTTTTTGTTTGAAAACTGTTGATTTCATCAAGCAAGAATATCTCTTGAATATTGCAGTGGCACTTTTCAAACTTGCTACCAGTAAAGTACATTGTGCAAGGCATCATGTGGCTTTTCATTTTCCGCTGCCATGGCGCTTTTGCTTCTGTGGCATATCCAGCCTTTGAGCAACTGCGCCATGGACTGCTCACTACTAGGACCTTGACATAGTGATTTCATAGTAGAAATAGCAACACACTTCCCCCAGCCAGGTGATCTGGTGACGTAATTTGGTGGACTGGGAAGAAAAATTTTAACTCCGTATCCCACAACCGTGCGCGGCCTTATTTGTTGTTTCCAAACTCCCTGCAGTATTGCCATCGCCAAAACTCAACAGATCATTTCGTGTCTACGACATTTCCTGTTACTGAATGAGCATTCAAGTAGACCCAACAAGATCTAACCTTGCCTCTGCCATGTTGAAGTCGAAAATAAGGCCGCGCGCAGTTGTGGGATACGGCGTTAAAATTTTTCTCCCCAGTCCTCCGAATTACGTCACCAGATCACCTGGAGTTTGTTTAGGGTTGATATCTTGGCTGTAACTTGAGTAGGCTGAGTTATGTGTTTTCGGTCTCGACTCTGCTCTGAGGGCTCCTTAATTGAAGTGTTCTTAAAACTTGTAAGGGGAAGTTATAAAGATTTCACCAATGGCACCTTCGAAAAATGACCTTCACTGTGGAAGAGTTTGGTGTTCCAAGGACTGTGCTGTGAAGAAGAGTTTCCATTACTGACTTTGTTGTTTTTGTATAGAATTGACAAATCTTCCTTTATCCATTGTGTTTCAGTTACCACAGGCCGCAAGGCAGCAACTATGGTTTTGTCCTTTATATTCTTTGCTAAGCCTTTCACAATACAGTAAGTGTACGTAACCAACAAACCCGTCATTTAAGCAGATACCCTCGAGATCGAGAAAAGGCGTATGAAAAGGACTAGTGTTTGTAAAGAACCGAGCACACCCTCGAGACAAGGTCTTTGGGTTTTCGTTTTAGATCTCAGAGGATGCAGTTTGGCCCAGTGGTTAGGGCGCTTGCCTTGAGATCCTAAGCTTCCAGGTTCAAGACCCGTTCTGGCCACACCTTGAAATTTGTATTGGTAGTCACATGATTTCGAGTGCAATTCGGATTAAATAAGCACGAGTAATTTTTTTCAAAGACGACCAAAATCGCAGGAGGCCGTAGGGCGAGTGCAATTTGTAGTCTTTGAAAACAATTACAAGTGCTTAATTATTCCAAATTGCACGAGAAAAATCATGTGATTACTTCTTAATAATATACATGAAAAAAATCGAGATGGTTAAGCAGAAGAAACGCACGAGTATCACGCAATCAGGAAAAAATTGCGCCATCCAGGGCTTGCGCTTGATTTGAAAGCAAAAAGATTTGATTGGCTCTGATCAAATCTTATTGTTTATTAGCCAATCATAATCGAGAATTTCGATATGCAATTTGCACTGGTATATTACACTTTTTGCACTGGTATTAGGGCCCGGCTAAACAAGGGTCGTGTTCTATTGGGATCAACCGTTTTTAGTTGGTTGGGTCTTTTAGTGTTCTATTCGGAAAAACACCGTTTTCCGTTGGTTTGGTTCATCAACTTTTTCAACCGGCATCAAACTCGGTTGAAACGGTTGAAAAGCATTGGCAGCGACCGCTGTCGTTTACGTGGGCCATTTAAAGTCTGCCGCGGGCTCCTGACGTGTTGCTTTCTGTCAACTTGTCAACGCTGAGACGTCTGGTAGTAATTATTCCCAGGAGTTACCGCGTTTCAACCGAAAACGGTTGGAAGTGTTCTAACTGGAAACCTCAACCACTTCAACCTAAACCGCGTTTTGGTCAGACCAGACCGACCTGTCAAAGAGAGGACCACCTCCAGAGGTGGTCCCAAATATTCTGGTCGGACCGAAACAAAACGGACCGTTCCATTTGACTTCAGCCCGAAATTTCCGGAAATTTTGGCTTAATGGCAAGCACCCTTTGTTTTAATCTTGCCAAACATTGGTCCGTGAAACAAATTGCGAACACTTTTTTTTCAAGGTCATACAAAAGTCCCTCTATAAGGCCTTAGAGCAACTTTAACAAAGGGGATCTTGTATCGTTGTTAGTGGTTGTTTTGACAAACCGTTTTCTATTCCCTATTAACCAAGGCGGAAATTTCGTTGTTTTTTTTCTTTTTAGTTACGTTTGGTCTGGTTTCATCGTTCTATTCGGGATCTTCCTTAACATTTACAGCAAAAACGAAAAACTGATCAACGCTTGGGTTGTCCAACAGAGAAACAAGTATACAACCTTTTTACACAAACAGAAGAGGACACCACTCATGGAAATGGTTTAATGTAATAATCTAATTTGTAGGTAAATATTCATTAGTTTATGCACTCAATTAGCCAGTATCAAAAATATCATAATACTCTTTGTTTGTTCCTCCAAAATTTTGTACAAGTACGAGCTCATTCTCGTAGTCGTACTAGTAGTCGAAAAATGAGGTTAAGCATACATCAACAACGAGTACTAATTTAATTTGGCGCCTTTTTTAAACTTTAGAGGGCGCTTTCACGTTCAGCAAAAAAGTTTACGAAAGCGCTACTAGAACAGGTTAAAAAATGTCGCTTCGAGATGTTCAAGAACTACTTCTCTTAGGCCTGTTAGATGGCCTTTATCAATCACGAAGAATTCCGTTTGCTTTTTGGTGTACGTCACGTTACCTTGTGGTATGGTAGTTTTAAAGATATTTTATGACTAGTCAAATTTCAGGTAGAAGACTTAACACACTTACGAAAAGCTTGAACAAGTGTGAGTTTATTTTGCGTTTAGTTTAGAGTTAATCTATTGAGATTAAAACTGCTTAGCTCACTGATGGCACCTTGTAAAAGAGGTAACTTACACATGAACGAATCTCGATCAGGAGTCGGTTTTCAAAATTTTTTATTCGGTTTCAAACCGAAAAGTTTGTTAGAAAAGCTGCACCTACCAAGGCAAAAGTAAATAAAAGCCAACGACTAATGATTAGTCTGTCAAGATGAATCAGCTGGCGAGCGCGAACACGGCCTCCTGTTCTGAAAAGCAGTTATAAAGGTGCCCTTAATCCGAGCCCATATCCTATTTTCACCCCAAAATTGAACGAATTTATGTAACATATATGTAAATGTCCTACGGTGGTCCAGAAGTGCACACATAATATAAATCACTCAAACCGAATTCGAATCACTCACACTGAATTCATAATCAGTCACACCGAATTCATAATCACTCACACCGAATTCGAATCACTCACACCGAATTCATAATCACTCACACCGAATTCATAATCACTCACAGCGAATTCGAATCACTCACACCGAATTCATAATCACTCACACCGAAGTCATAATCACTCACACCGAATTCGAATCACTCACACCGAATTCATAATCACTCGCACCGAATATAAATCACTCACCGTATTCACTACTACGATAACTGGCGCTACTATAAGTGACATGAAGCACTATCAAAAACCGGTCCCATATTCGAAAAGAATCATCAGCAGATCCTTCTTCACGTGGGAACGAATAATCTTCGAGATCAGGAGCCAAATATGGTCGGTGAAACAATCCTAGATCTGGCAAGGTCAGTCGAAAGCGAGACAAATACCAAGATTATATTGTCAGGGGCACCCAACGACCAATTTGTTGTAAAATGCATTATTATACGCCAGTTAATGAAAATAAATGTTATTGAGGCATTTTCAGGTGTTTCTCAGTGTTGCTGGGAAAACATGATCTGTTCCTTTATCCCAGCAAGACACAAGAAATTTCCCAGCCAGCTAGATAAAATTGGTTGGTTTCCCAGCCAGCTGATCAAATTTGTTTCCCAGCCAGGAATTCCGCGCGCTTTCAAATCCCTCGATCCAAAACGACCGAACAAAAGCGACAAAACCCGGGACAAAACAGGTTTTTTCCGCAAGCGCAATCACTCTGACCAGTCGTCGTATGTTTGTGATTATTCTCTGGGAGAGGGAAGGGGTTCTTTTTTTTTTTAGGTCGTCCTCAGTCTTCAGAGTTTCTACAGCCAGCTCGGGTTGAAATGCTAGAAAAAAGAGTCATTAATTCCCAGACAAAACCTCTATCAATAACAAAATTTCCCAGCCAGCTCATCGAAACACCTGTATTTTTGCCAGCCAGCAAGATTCCTCTGGGGAACAGATAATGTGAGGAACAGATTCGTTGGGTGCCCCTGTATTGTCAGAACCGGACACAAGATCAGACAATGTTCCTCATGATTTGGTGAAAACTGTAAACAAGACGCTGGAGAAATATTGCAACCAGAACAACTGGAGACTCGTGCGGCACCTGAACATAACGACAAATGGCCCAAAGAAGAGTGGATTTCACTTTTATGCTAGAAGTAACAACCCTTCGTTCAACAGTTTCTCGAACTGCTCAAATCCTCATGATTTGATTTGATTTGATTTGCGTTGAACCATCAATTTAGGTAATTTTAACTATGATGTCTCGGACTTTTCTTCGTTTAGGAACGACTTGGTTCTAGTTGATGAGATTGTATTCTACACTTGCACAAATCCTATGATACACCTCCTTTACCCCCCCCCCCCATATTTTGCATTGTTTGCAATTTCTCTTGGGACATGAAGATGTCCCGAGAGAAATCAAAAAACAATGCCAGGTGGTTTCCAGATCGTAGACCTCACATTTTTGGAGAAGGGTCTCAAAAGCGTTGATGCTTTAACCCATACGAGGTCAATACCAGGTTCCCACTAAAAATAACTTAGCCTTCGGTGCCATCACCTTACAAGCAACCTATTCGAGATTGGCATGCTCTGATAAGTTATCGTATTTCTAAGGTAAAATATGCAACCCCACCACCATTTCTGTTGCGGTCGTTTCTTTCAAGAGAGTAGCCAGGTGTGCTTAGCTCTCAACTGGACACAGTCATCGACCAGAGTTTCATTCACCGCCAGAATATTGGTATCTTCGGATTACGGCGATCATCTTAAAATCTGTAATGTTAGAAAAGCCAAGAGTGGGAGAATCAGATTTGATTTTCCTCCATTTTCCGTGACGGGATCACCGGTAACATTTCTATCAGAACCATAACTAACATTGTACAGTTTCTGTAAGACCCTGGCTGGGATGAAATTGATTTAGACCGTTAGCATTTGCTGCAAGCAGAATTGTCAAATATTCATGCAGACCGAGGAAAGGAAAGGAAAAGAACTTTATTTAAGTACCAAAGTGTTCTGGCGCTGGAGCACTAATTGGGGACACTGTAAACTGAAATCAACAAATTAACGCAATTCGGTGTGAGTGATTAATTATATTCGGTGTGCACTTCTGGGCCACCGTAAGTGTCTGTATCAACCTTCTAAAGCGCATTTAATACCGCAAAGTAAATTAAATCGACTTTACGGTCGGTGGTCCAACTCGTTTTCCCACTTCGACTTTCCACTTCAAACTGACTCGTCGCACTACGAGTTTGAGACAAAAGGTATACAGCAAAGAAAACATCATTTTAAGTGTGAAATCTACACAGCCTGTATGTATGTATCGCCCCTAGTCATGGAGTCCTGCTTAAATTGTCCATATAAGTGTGTTAATCACTTCTCTCTTTCGTCTTAAGATTTTTCTGTTTGAAACTGTACAAAATGATCCACAGGGGTAGTCCATGGACCGAGCCCATGAAGGGGTCCATTGACCGGATCGATAGGGGTGGTCCATGTTTTGTATACGTCCCTTTTGAAAGCATTATTGAGCTTTTTGCCACTTTGAGTTTTCAAGGTCACAACTAATTAATATTCATGACAAAAATGGGACCAGAGAAAAAAAGTCCGGATAATCGAGGTTTTGTCATACTCGTTCCCAGATCGACTCCTTCTCGTATCTCGTGCCCAAGCCATGTGTGCAGTTTAGGTCGTATTTGAGTTCTTTCGTCTTAAGCACAGCTGACGATTACTTTGAAAATATTTGGAGAAAAGTGAAATTTCTGCCAGCTTTTTCTTCCATGTAAGTAACCAGGTATCCCTTTTTTTCTTTATTTTAAACTATAATTTTGCTTCAGTAATCATACTATACACCTGGTAAGCGTTATTTCCATTTTTGCTTGATTGGCTTTACAGTTTTGGTGGCGTTAGTCTGTCCTTGGTTTTGGTGCTTTTTTTTTTCTGCTGAGTTTCCGCTAGTTCTTTTCTTTTCCCTTTCTTGACTCGGCACGAAGGGGGTCGGGTGGAGGTCCGGCGCTGGACTAGAAACCCCCTTGCTCGGTTGCGCTCTACCCCTGAAGATTCGCAGCCATTTACGAGCCTAATGGTGTCGCAGTCAGCTTTTCTTTGCCCTCGGGTTGTTTTGATTTGCTTCATTTAATTGTTTCATTTTGCATGGGATTTCTTTGGGTTTTGGAGTTGTCCTTTCCTGTTTTTCTTAAGAACGAAGGTTTCTTGTAGTGATTTTTTTCTTATTTATTATTCTTATTTTTGGAGAACAAATAATTTTCATGTTCAAATACTTGCTTATCCCTCTTACTTGATTTAGTTTCTTGTACATGCACCATCTGGCTGTTTCTGAAATTAAAGTTTTTATTTGCGCACAGAGTTTGTTTTGTTTTGCTTACTCCACTGTGAAGTTGAGAGTTTGCTTTGTGAATTTCGCTTCCTCATTTTACAGACTAATTTTTGGGTATGATTTTCCCTCAACTCACCATCCACACACACAACATTCCCCCCAATTACCCGCTTTACTAGAGATTATTATTTCCTTAGTGGAGAGAAACTCCTTGTTGTAGGGGGATTCTTGCTGCAGCACCATAATCATGCCACAAAGGTTGCTAATCTACTGCTGTTTTTGTTTTTTTAGTTTAAACAATTACCAGACGCGGCGTCATATGTGGGTTGAGTTTGTTGGTTCTCTACTCTGCACTTAGAGGTTTTTCTTCGGGTACTCCGGTTTCCCCTCTGCTCAAAAACCAACATTTGACTTGATTTGCATTAATTGTTAATTTCAGTTTACAGTGTCCCCAATTAGTGCTCCAGCGCTGGAACGATTACAAACTTATAAAGTTCCTTTTCTTTCCTTTTCCTTTTTAGCAACTGAGTTGATACCGTTAATTGGCCACCACAAAGAAATTTGAAAGCGTTTCGAGCGGTAGCCCCTCGTCAGACGGTCTTCGCTCTTACGAACGTCAGCTTGCGAAGTTCTTTACGGTGGCCAATTAACCGAATCAACTCATTTGATAACTCATTTCTGTGTTTCACTTCCACACCGACGTAGCACCGTAGTTTCTGTAGAACGTAAACTTTTTTATCCAGTATTAAATTGTAGTCTGACTGGATTTGCTTATCATGGCTAAGACCTATCGAACTAACAATCTATCGAAAACATTTAAACTTCCTTTATAAAACCAATTAATGATTCATGATAGGAAAACGAAAGAAATGTTTTATTAATCAATATCTGTATGTTTGATACAAATTTTTTTTCATTTACATAAACGTTTCTTTCGATTTTCCGTGTTAAATTGTCTTGAATACCTGGAAACACTTAAATGCTGAGTTTGTTAAGGGAGCGTTCACAAAATCTTGTTAGAGGGGGGAGGGGAGGACTGATGAGAAATTGGTGGGTCCCCCAAAATAATTAGAGGTAAAGGACGGTGTTGGAAAAAACAAACACTCACAAGGGGGGTACCTTAAATAATGAAAACAAGAATTGTCATTAGCCACTGTAGACACAATTAAACAAAATATAATATTCGAGAGTGTAAAATGGGTTTGACAGGCCGACCTGACTCCATTGTACGTAGCCTCCCACGCAGACACTCATATGGAATCGTCACGCGTTCCTCCCCCACGAGCGTCTGCTGAAACGAGCCGGAATTTACGTGGACCAATCACAACGGACTTCCAGATTCTGGAAGTGCACTTTAGACCCTGAGAAAACTGCAAGAAGACGGGCTTCGTGTGTTGGGCATTTAAAATCGCTGACTTAAATTCTTATCAAAGAGAAACTGAAGAGTTTAAATTTCATGCTTTGACTTAGATGTTTGCGGCTCTTCTTAGAATGAGTACGGTAGAATTCGTATGGTTGAAACATTTTGCTCCCGTGCGATTCAAACCTATTTGTGGCGTTCGCTTGAGATTGATATCATACTTACATTTATTTCCGCGCTATTTCAGTGGAGTCGTTTCTTTTGAATAACCCCATTTCTTGTAGTCCTTCGGTTGAACTGAGTTAAGGTTTGCTTTATTTTTCAAATCTAAGAAACACTGAGTACGAACGATCGGTTCGCAACAGAAAAACATCAACGATCATCGCCAAAAGCAGCCTGAAAATTTCAAGCTTAAACGAAGTGGATTTCTTTCAAGCTTTCTTTTCGCTACTGTCCTAGTTGCGTTCATTGCACTTGAAGGTAATGGTTCTCGAGCAGTTCAAATCAACTTCACAGTTCAAATACACTCGCACTGCTTTAATATTTGTATTCGTATTTATATATTTTCCACGGCGTTTTCAATTTTACTAGTATATGAAACGACACCATACCCTTGCTAAGTACTCACATTTTGACTCGCGAGAGTGCAAATGCATACCCCACCGACGGAAACAAAATTAATGTTTGTGAGGAATATTTTGGAAAGGCTTCGGGTGCTTTCCATTTAGCCAAATAATCCGGATGGAATGATCGTTGCATAAAGGTCAGCGATTTTCCGAATTTAATGA
>NC_090886.1:51231929-51234429 GCF_036669925.1 Montipora capricornis
TTTTAACTGTAATTTACAATCCAAGGTGACAACAGAGATAAACAACCAAATTCTAACTCCCTTCGAGAAAACACATTCGTCGCACTTTGAGATGGCAAAGAGCCGCCAGAGGCAAACGTTTGACCGCCTACTGAGTAAAGAAGAAACTCGATCACCGACGACAAACATCGGAGATACCAACATTGATCAGACAAAGTGGGTTATGAATCTCTCTGACCGCCCTCTTTCCGATAGTGAACGCTCGGTTCTCATGAAAGGTCTGAATTTTAGCGTAACTCCATCAAAGATCCCAGTTGATGAGATCGTGGCAGCCACTGAACTGGCCTGTAATCAACTAAAAGATAAAAGCCAAGCCGAGAGCCTGAGAAATGAAGTAGTAAGCAATCGTAAGCAAGAGCAAACCCCCAAGATCAAACATCAGCAGAGCTGAAAGGGAAGCCATTAAGGCTCTGGCGAAAGACGATTCAATTGTAATCTTACCAGCGGACAAAGGCCGCACTACGGTAATCCTAAACAAACAAGATTATCACAACAAGGTGAAGGCTCTTCTAGACGATATCAATACGTATGAAAAACTGACATCTGACCGAACCAGAGCCATCAAAAACAAACTCATTCAAACCTTGAAGGAGTGGCGCAAAGAAGAGAGAATCCCTAATTATCTTTACAATCAACTGTACCCCACAGCAGAGAATGTCCCAAAGTTCTACGGGCTACCCAAGATTCACAAGAAAGACGTACCGCTACGGCCAATAGTTTCGAGCATTGGTAGCGTGATGTACGATACTGCCAAGTTCCTTGCTAAGATTATGAAACCTCTTGTTGGCCTCAACAGTCATCACATCGTCAACAGTGAAGACTTTGTCAACAAGATTGCAGAACTTGAAGTACCCCCTGGACAGAAACTCGTTTCATACGATGTTTCCTCACTGTTTACCAGCATTCCGATCAATGAAGCCATTCCAGTTGTCAGAGCCAAACTGGAAAGTGACCAGAGCTTACCGGATAGATGCCCGTTAGATATCGCCCAATTATCTGTTCTACTAGAGATGTGCCTCTCGAGCACATACTTCACATTCCAGGGTGAATTCTACAAACAAAAGAAAGGAGCCGCCATGGGGTCTCCAATTTTCCCTGTAGTGGCCAATCTCTACATGGAACAGTTCGAGAGCAGAGCTCTGGACACCGCCCCCACCCCTCCAACTATGTGGTATCGATATGTTGACGACACAATGGCCAAGATTCACGAAAACGCCGTCGATTCCTTCTCAGAACATCTAAACTCCATTGACCAACATATCCAGTTCACTTCGGAACAAGAATAGGATGGCAGGATTCCTTTCCTTGATACCTGTGTGAGTATTAACCAAGATGGTTCTACCAAGATCTCCGTGTACCGCAAACCTACGCACACGGACCAGTACCTAAACTTCCAATCAAACCATCATCTACAACACAAAAGAGCTGTGGTTAACACCCTGATGTTGAGAGCTCAGACCTTGGTTACGGAAACGATGACAGAACTAGAGAAACACAGCACGTCAAGCAAGCTCTAAAAATGAATAACTATCCAGAATGGATGCTAACAATACCACATCCAAAATCTACAAAAGAAGATACCGAAGAGCCTCAAAACGAGAAGAAAATCTATGCGTCAACGCCATACATCAAAGGAATCTCGGAACGCCTGCAAAGAGCTTTCAAGTCACACGAGGTTACACTTATTCATAAACCCGTCAATTCTCTAAGATCGCAATTGGTACGTGTCAAGGACACAACTGTCAATCTTAAGAAATGCGGTACTGTGTACCAGATCCATTGTGAGAAGTGTAACAAGGAGTACGTTGGCGAAACGGCCCGCTCTCTGGAAATCAGAGTGAAAGAACACCAATCAAGAAGTTCATTAGCTATTCACGAGCATTGTCGCCTGGAGGGCCACTCGGTGGACCCAAATAAGACAAAAGTACTATCAACTGAAGTTAACACCTTCAAACGCAGGATAAAAGAAGCTATTCAAATTAAACTTACGAAACCGGCGTTAAACAGAGACAATGGTTACGAATTAGCAGCTATCTATGACACAATTCTAACCCCCAAGAGGCGTTAAAACTCTTTTTTAAAATTCATCTTTTTAACATTCATATCATTGACTGATGAAGTCCGGTTGAAAAAACGGACGAAATATTTCATGAGTTTTAACTTTTAGCTCCGAGTTTGTAAAACATTTTAACTTGTAATTTTCCTATTTAATGGTCCGCCATTACTAACATTATGTTCTTGAGAGAGCTGGATGGAGGAGAAAATGACGTCAAAGGCTCATTAGTTTAAGAATGCAATACGTGTGTACGCCGCAGAATTAATATGCAGCACGGGGGTTTTGGGCTTTCAGACTTAAACTCACGATTTGCATTCTTAATAAGCTGCGTTCACACGCTGAAATTTTAAGCTAGTGAGCCTCTGACGTCACTTTTCCCTGGATCCAACCGTCTGAGGTCCAATC
>NC_090886.1:51236929-51241929 GCF_036669925.1 Montipora capricornis
ACAAAATTGAACGTAGCAAAAATCTCCCAAAATGTTTGTCGCTGATCGTAACTTTTTATATTCTATATTCACAGTTCAAAATTAATGTTGTTTTCATGTCGTAAATATGTTATTCTCGAGCGACCGTCCGTGAAACTTCCTTCTGCTCTTTCTAAAAACTGTGTATCAATTTACTTTTGCATCAATATTAATTTTGTTTTTGCATAAAGCAAGCTAACAAAATCTGTACCTTGCTGAGTTCGCATTTGATGGCGTTAATAGTATTTTCGGTCCAATGCTTCTGTTTTACGAAGGGGTATATGTTTGAGGTCACCAATCCAGATACTAACCCCGCCGGATCCCTAGGGATTAACTTTAGTAAACTTTAGTAAACTTTAGTATTACAAAGCTGTCAGATGCTCAGAAGGCACGCTTAAACTTGTGATGAACGAAGTTGTGAGGGAGCTTGAAAATTATCAACATGTCAGCCCAGAAGCCAATGTTTCTCACTTCCCATTTATTTTCTTCAATCTTTCTGGATTCAGTTCCTTGCTAGTAACCACATGTCTTCTCAGGCTATTTACCCAAGACTTCTACCATGGCACTACAATGATAGACAATACCAAATCAATATCGTGCACTGTTAGAGCTACGTATTACGCAAGGACAACTTGAATCTCCTGGAAGACAACACACAGCTCAGTTGACATTTTATATGGAATAATCGCTGTGTTACTTCACTACCACACGTAAGCAATGCGTGTCAATTTTTTCTAAAGAGGACAGGAATTTCTTCTTTCTGACAAATGATTAATTAATAGACCGGTAACAAGGTTTTTAACCTCAGAAAAGGATCTGTTCCGTCGTACGAACGTGTGAGGACCTCTGAGCCAAAGGGCCTCTGCTGGTATGACTTCTGGGTGACCCCTTAAATGGTCTTAATGACCCCCCAACTTGATAAAAATTTGTCTGGAACGGTGCACGTACCACAGGCAACCCAGTGTACCCTCACGGAGGGTCTAGTTATAATGAAAATCATACATTAGCATTTTGCTTAGATCTAAAATACACATTCCAACATAAGCTGGTCTATTTAGCGTTATTGTTTCTTTAATCTTATGGATAGCCACTAGATTTTTGTTGAACATTTTACTGCTTACATAACTTGGCTTTGGTGTTAATTTAATGAGTTTTTTTTCATCTGTGACAAGTTTAACATTAACTCTTTTCCGTAAATTTTCCATTGTTTTTCCAAATACACTGTTGTTCATAAGTTTGAAGGAATCTTTTTCAAAAGCATTTTTGGCATTGGTTCTTTTATGTGTATTAAAGTGAATATACGGCTTCATCCATGGTGACTGATTAAACTCAAGTACTCTGTGAACTTTAGTGACTTTTAATCCTAAATCAATATACAATTGCAGTGTTTTGTAATGAAGAACATACTTTTCTTTGTTTTTTAGGGTTGGAATCAGTTTGTGAAAAAAACCAGTTGATATATTATATTGATCAGCAATCTTTTTACAATAAGTAGACAACATATCTTGATTAACTTTGATCTTTTCAGCTGCGCATGGATACATAAGATCAACTTCCAATATCAAACCTTTAGTGCTGTCTTCTCTGTACTTAGCTAAGTCAAGCTTATCAATTTTTTTTCTGATAACGATTTGAATCCTTCTGTTGGTAAAAATTGACTCATAGCCCATCCATATAAATTAGTTAGCGTCTAAATAAATAATATACTTTGAAGGTGTTTTTTTATCAATGTTTTCATGTATTTATTGTTTGCTTTTCCATATCGGTTAGCTATGTATGATATTCTGCCACGCATACCCTTTTCAATGAACTGGAACATATCAACGTCAGTCATTAGCTCCAATTTGATATCAGTAATCTTTAACATTGCGTCCCAAGATAATCCAGGCGATGTAAAATAATAACATAGATCTACAATAGCTTGTAATACTGTAAGCATGTTTTACGGAAATTTTCGAATACATCAGCTAATAGAAGTATGCCGCTTTTTAGATACAAATCGTGATATTCACCCATAGATTAACTTTTAAAAGTATTCCACACATTTTTAGCATGTTTATACTACTCATCAGTGATTGATTCATCAGTTAGTATGCTATAAAATTCTTCTTTTGTTGGCAGATTAGGTTCATTGAATTTGTCAAATGAATCCATGAAATCATAAGGATAAACTCCTTTTTGTTTCATAAGCTTAAAATTGTTTTTAAATTCACCCATTGTGTATTTAAATGCTTCATCAGGTAAATTACTTACTAATTTTTCGAGACTTGAACTCATGAATTGGAATGAGTCTACGAAGACTAAATTATTACCAAGCATAAAAGCCATATACTTTTCCATATTATTGGGAATAGCATTGATACTCATTTGACATTCTTCTCCATTTTTGTTTTTGTAAGTGTGATTTTTAGTTATTTGACAAATAGTTTGCATTATAAAATGTGAATCATGTTTTTCAGTTGCTCACGCCCCAATCTCCTCGCGGTTTTTCTGCCCTCGCCCGCCTTTATTACTTAGCGACCAAAACCGCCATGCTACGCAGGCTACGAGACAACTCCCAGTAACCGCAACCTTTTGAGTTGTTAGACATAATGAGTGTAATTCAGAGCTAAAAAATGGCATCGACCGTTTCAAATGGCAACGACCGTTCTGAGAAATGGCAACGATCGTTTACGAAAGGGGAATAGGCGACGGCGAGTACGACTTCGAGTTAGTACGAGTTTAGTTCATTCTCGTAGTCGTACTAGTAGTCGAAAAGATAAGGTTAAGCATACATCAACAACGAGTACTAATTTAATTTGGCGCCTTTTTTAAACTTTAGAGGGCGCTTTCACGTTTAGCAAAAAAAATTATGAAAGCGCTACTAGAACACGTTAAAAATTGCCGCTTCGAGATTTTCAAGAACAACTTCTCTTAGGCCTGTTAGATGGCCTTTATCAATCACGAAGAATTCCGTTTGCATTTTGGTGTACGTCACGTTACCTTGTGGTATGGCAGTTTTAAAGACATTTTATGACTAGTCAAATTTCAGGTAGAAGACTTAACACACTTACGAAAAGCTTGAACAAGTGTGAGTTTATTTTGCGTTTAGTTTAGAGTTAATCTATTGAGATTAAAACTGCTTAGCTCACTGATGGCACCTTGTAAAAGAGGTAACTTACACATGAACGAATCTCGATCAGGAGTCGGTTTTCAAAATTTTTTATTCGGTTTCAAACCGAAAAGTTTGTTAGGAAAGCTGCACCTACCAAGGCAAAAGTAAATAAAAGCTAACGACTAATGATTAGTCTGTCAAGATGAATCAGCTGGCGAGCGCGAACACGGCCTGCTGTTCTGAAAAGCAGTTATAACGGTGCCCATAATCCGAGCCCATATCCTATTTTCACCCCAAAATTGAACGAATTTATGTAACATATATGTAAATGTCCTACGGTGGTCCAGAAGTGCACACCTACTATAAATCACTCAAACCGAATTCGAATCACTCACAGCGAATTCATAATCACTCACACCGAATTCATAATCACTTACAGCGAATTCATAATCACTCACACCGAATTCATAATCACTCACAGCGAATTCGAATCACTCACAGCGAATTCATAATCACTCACACCGAAGTCATAATCACTCACACCGAATTCGAATCACTCACACCGAATTCATAATCACTCGCACCGAATATCAAACTACCACTATCAAAAACCGGTCCCATATTCGAAAAGAATCATCAGCAGATCCTTCTTCACGTGGCAACGAATAATCTTCGAGATCAGGAGCCAAATATGGTCGGTGAAACAATCCTGGATCTGGCAGGGTCAGTCGAAAGCGAGACAAATACCAAGATTATATTGTCAGGGGCACCCAACGACCAATTTGTTGTAAAATGCATTATTATACGCCAGTTAATGAAAATAAATGTCATTAAGGCATTTTCAGGTGTTTCTCAGTGTTGCTGGGAAAACATGATCTGTTCCTTTATCCCAGCAAGACACACAAGAAATTTCCCAGCCAGCTAGATAAAATTGGTTGGTTTCCCAGCCAGCTGATCAAATTTATTTCCTAGCCAGGAATTCCGCGCGCTTTCAAATCCCTCGATCCAAAACGACCGAACAAAAGCGACAAAAACCGGGACAAACAGGTGTTTTCCGCAAGCGCAATCACTCTGACCAGCCGTCGTATGTTTGTGACTATTCTCTGGGAGAGGGAAGGGGTTCTTTTTTTTTTTTTTAGGTCGTCCTCAGTCTTCAGAGTTTCTACAGCCAGCTCGGGTTGAAATGCTAGAAAAAAGAGTCATTAATTCCCAGACAAAACCTCTATCAATAACAAAATTTCCCAGCCAGCTCATCGAAACACCTGTATTTTTGCCAGCCAGCAAGATTCCTCTGGGGAACAGATAATGTGAGGAACAGATTCGTTGGGTGCCCCTGCATTGTCAGAACTGGACACAAGATCAGACAATGTTCCTCATGATTTGGTGAAAACTGTAAACAAGACACTGGAGAAATATTGCAACCAGAACAACTGGAGACTCGTGCGGCACCTGAACATAACGACAAATGGCGCAAAGAAGAGTGGATTTCACTTTTATGCTAGAAGTAACAACCCTTCGTTCAACAGTTTCTCGAATTGCTCAAATCCTCATGATTTGATTTGATTTGCGTTGAACCATCAATTTAGGTGATTTTAACTATAATGTCTCGGACCTTTCTTCGTTTAGGAACGACTTGGTTCTAGTTGATGAGATTGTATTCTCCACTTGCACAAATCCTATGATACACCTCCTTTCCCCCCCCCCCCCCCCCATATTTTGCATTGTTTGCAATTTCTCTTGGGACATGAAGATGTCCCGAGAGAAATCAAAAAACAATGCCAGGTGGTTTCTAGATAGTAGACCTCACATTTTTGGAGAAGGGTCTCAAAAGCGTTGATGCTTTAACCCATACGAGGTCAATACCAGGTTCCCACTAAAAATACCTTAG
>NC_090886.1:51264429-51274429 GCF_036669925.1 Montipora capricornis
ATAAGCCATACGCCCTAAAACCTGAAACGTCAAAGCGAAACTCTGCCCTTTTCCGCGTTGGGCACGTGTAACCGGTAACGAAGTCTTAAACTCCGTGGATTTATGTCATTTTCGTTTGTTTGACTGCTTCGACAATTCCGTTTTTCAGTTTTGTGCCCTTTTAAAGTATCGGTGTCTTTTTCGTTTCCGGTGTCAATGATATTTGGATAAACTGACTGAAACGTAAAATTGTTGCAAATCCAAGTGATATCTCTCTTTGTTAAATTGGTAATGTAGACAGACTTGGCAAAATAATTAACAATTATTGCATGAGCGCGCGTTGGATATGAGATGCTAAATAGCCAACGAGGCGCGTAGCGCCGAGTTGGTTATAACCAGTTTCATATCCAACGAGCGCGAATGGAATAAATGTTTTATTAAATTCCTTAAACTCCAAAAATTTGGAAGTACAAAATACGAGCGAAAAAAGAGAGAAAATCCGAGCGAAATCGAAAAAACTTGATGAAGATGCGATGTTGTGCAAAACCTTGTGGTCAGACAGACGTAGGCTGATCACAAGAACATTTCTTTCCGTTTTGCGTACTTCTAAACGTCGGAATTGATCCAAAGTTTCTAGAAAAAAGTTTTTTTTCCACTTTTGGCTTTATTCAGAGAGAAATTTCGCTTTCCGGCGAAAAAGTTTTTAGCTTAGCAACGCTTAGCGCATGCAACCATTTACCATATAAGATCAAACTAAGGTATACTGAGTGAGTGAACCAATCAGAGCACGCGAAATTCATTATCCGAGGTTGAGAATTTAATAAGTTGAGTTATTTCGGGGTAATTTGATAAAGCTAAGAACCAATTATTGTAATGCTAGTAATGAGGATGGGAAGAATCTTTTGTTGAAAAGGATATTGGTGAACTTTATACATAACTTCGGAATTGGAATAATTACCCACAGCGCAGGGACGGCGGAGCGTATTTGTATTGGGGGAGGCTATCAAGCAAGCGCCTAAGACGCTAACTTGTAGGGGGTTCTGGGGCAATGTTCGGCCAGAAAATTTTGAAATCTTGAAGCTCGGAAATGCTACTTTCAGCAGTCTCGACGAGATATCAAAAACATAAACGTTGAACAAACATAAAATGACAGATGTTTTACTTCTTATTTGTTTGATACTTGATATATATAATTAAGACATATATCCCAGCCTTACGTATATTCCCGGCCTTAACTCAGTTTGTCTTAATGCTTAGTTTTCTTTTTTTATGTTTTATGGGTTTCTTGATTATTTTTATTATTCAATTCATTTTAAAATTCTTATTTTTTGCTTGAAATTAGGTGGAGCCCCCCAGCCCCCCCGTCCCTGCAACAACTCGGCACTGCAACGCTGTATTATGTATTAGCAATATTAAGGTACCATAAGAAACACCAATTATTGCTGAACAAGATGCATTCTCCTCACCACAGCCTCGGATCGCGGATCGACCCAAGGCTCTGGGAAACTCTATGTCGGAGAACATGCGCCGTAGGGTTTTTATAGCCAAAAATTGACTATTTGAACCTTACGGCGCCTGCTCACTCCTCGTGCGAATATGAATGCACCAATTAGAGACGCTTTTGATTGTTCTTCACGAAAACCAATGAGAAGATACTTTGTTTCAGGGTTTCCCTGAGCTCTTCTCTCCCTCAGTCAACAGAAGAGCTCTGGGGTAGAGGTTGAACAAGATGCAGTCATCATTATTGTGACGTAATATGTCACTGTGGCAATGGTCAAGCCCTGCAAAAACAAACACCCTTTATTTTGTCATTAGTTGCTCACATCTCAGAAACGAACTCGGTGACCCCATTTTTTAATTTTTGAAAAGCAATCAGAAGGCAAAGATGAAACGTCCTGAAAAATTAAAAAAAAATCTATACAGCGGATTCAGAGTCACCTTAATTCTGTGATTTTTTTAAGGTGGCTCTGATTCTGCAGTACAGAAGTAATTTTTTTAAACTTTGCAGAAAGTTTCATCTTGCCCTTCTAATCACTTTTCAGCGAAAAAAAAGGAGGGTCACCGAGATCGTTTTTGAGATGTAAACAACTAAATCCAAGATATAGGGTGTTTTTGCTAAGCTTTCCCGTTGCCAAGTTAACTTATTACATCACAATAATGACAACATTTTGTTTGGAAATAATCGGTGTTTCATATGGTACCATAACATTGCTGTTACGTGATACTGTGTTGAAGAGTCATTCGTTCTAAAGGGGGAGCGGCTAATGGACGTGGGTCGTGGGTACCCAGTCGTGGGTTGTGGGTCGTGACAGTCATTTCACTAGACGATTCCCAGCGTGACATTTGTGTTGAGTGACAATATTGGCTGATAACTCCCATTGACAACATTCAAGCCTGGTTTTCAAAAGCACAAGCATAAGCAGCTTATGCAAGAGAAAACGAACGTCGACATAAGCATTAAAATCAACCACGGCAACCGGTCAAATGCTCAGACGCGGGAAATTTCCTTGTGCTTATGCTGCATTTCCTTTTCACACTACGCAAGCGAACGCAAGCATAAACGCAAGCACAGACACCCCAAGCTCAGTGTTACCATGGCCCACAAAAATACAAGGAGTTGTATGGGAATCCCGATGACTGAAAGGCTTAAGAAGATAATTATATGGAAAAATTCTCGATTAAAAAGCCTAACCTTATTGCAATTGTCGGTAGCTTCCTTCCCGTGTGGTTATTTTCCAAATCCAACGCGATTTGAGCCATTTCTCAATTTCTCGGTTGTCAACCGTATAATATAATCCCAAGGCTGGAGACCATAGAGACTAAATTCTCAGGAGCCGCCAATTTGAGTCGAGTATTCCTGGATAAAATGTTCCCACGGTCACAATTCCACATCAGAATCAATTGACAAAGATTGAACTTTCATCTCAATCCACCATTAACGCAATAGTAGTCCTGAGAGCGATCTCTGGCGGTAATATTGCAAGCAAACAGCTTTCGAAATAATGCGCTTTATCACCAAAGTGGCCACCGCTTCGATCGTTGATAACAAACTGGGCCTTACCGGGGTAGCAGACCGAAACTTTGTCTCCCGACATGAACTGCATTGTGTCAGTCGTCCAATCACAGTCACGCCTCCTTCGTGTTGACAAACTTTAAAAACACATGCGAAGAGTTGAAAGATGCGAGCATGAAAGGCAAACTGAGGAGAATTACTAAATTCTTAGATGTAAGTCGTGGTAATTTTGCGCATTCATGCCGCATTTATTAGTTAATAAATATATAGGACTTTGTACGTAGAAGGCTGTTCGCGATCGTAACGGTAAATATCAAGACTTCAAGGAATTAACAATAAACTTTGTTCTTTTAGGATATTGTGATACGAATATTTTGTGGCTGGATTTACTGAAGCCAGTGAAATTTAATTATTAGCATCTTAAGCCTGGTTTTCATATGTCGGGAAAATCCCAGACGATCGGGGATTTCTCAGTTTCCCGATCGTCCCAGACGTTGCCGACTAATGAAAACCATAAATCGTAGACATCCTCGATAATTTGGGATGGTCGGGGACGAATCGGGAAGATAGAAAGCGTTTCTATTTTCCCGACGTGTCCCAGATTTTTGCTATCGTCGGCGATCATTTACAACATATGAAAACTCAAATTTGCACTTTCAGGGACTTCGGCGATGGTTACCAATCCTCTAAATTTTTGGCGCACGTTCCATTTCCCGCCAAAGTCACCATTGGGAGAATCTGGGACAAGCGTCTGTCGATCTTCCGATATGTCGGCAAAATCTGGGACGTCGGGAAACTTCGAAATCTCTGACTGTCTAGGATTTTCCCGACTTATGAAAACTAGGCTTTAGAGAAAGCAGTCGTGTCAGGAGACCCAGGGGAATTAAAAAAATTTCGGTTGACAAACTACGGGAAAAAAGTTTATTTGCATAATGGCCGTTTTTATACTAGAGTCGAAACTGGTACTTCGTCCAGACGAATTATGCGTCTCATATAGTTTGTCCCGTCTCTACACTAGACTGATAACATGAGAGAAGCATAATTCGTCCGGACGGATTATGCGTCTCTGGTATAAAAGAAGCTATTAATGTTATTTCCTTGAAGGCTTGATAAATACAGTTACGATCACAAACAGCCTTCTTCGTACAAAGTCCTATATATTAACTGCTAAAAGCGTCATGAATGCGCAAAATTACCACGACTTACATCTAAGAATTTAGTTATTCTCCTCAGTTTGGCTTCCATTCTCGCATCTTTCAACGCTTTGCGAATGTGTTTTTAAAGTTTGTCAACACGAAGGAGGCGTGACTGTGACTGGACGACTGAGACAATGCAGTCGTATCGGGAGACTCAGGAAAATAAAGAAATTTGCGGTTGACAAACGACGGTCTGCTACCCCAGTAAGGATCGTTTTGTTATCAACGGTCGAAGGCATTTTTCCGACAGATTCCTTTTCCTCTGAAATCAAATTCTGACGGGTCTCTTTTACCTCTGAAGTTAGATTCCGACGGGCCCCTTCTGCTCTGAAGCTTGATTCCAACAGGCCCGATTTTTAATAGAACAAAGACTCCTGAATCCGACCCCCTCTACTGGAGCAGAAATTCCAGATGCCGACGGGCCGACGGGGTCCTTCTTGACATTACAAAAAAACGCCTTCCATGGGGGGGGGGGGGGGGTGGGGGATGCTGACTTTTCCTCCCAAGCGTATGGGGCGACGTTTGTAAACAAATTATATAGATCAAATTTGTGAATGAAACAATGAAGATGACCTGGGGTGTAAATCTATTAGTTGACCCGGAGGGTACATCTATTATTTATAAATAATGAAGTTTCATCTCGCCTAGTGTAAATTTATTATTTGCAAATAGCGCGTTAAAACAGTGGGAGTTCTTTTCTTCCGAGGCGAGTCCGGTGATGGCTGAACAAGACCCTACGCGCTCCCTTTCCGAGGCCGTTTCTCGGGCTAACCGAAAATGCTTTCGGAAATTGTGGAAAACTTCCAGAGGTACCGTTAGTCCTTTTTTTCCGTTCGGAATGGAATTCGGGAAATACCCTTACCATTTGCGAGAATCGTTCCGTTTCCAGGCCCTTTCTCACAAGATCGGGTAAATTAGTATGCGGAATGGAATGTCGGGTAGTAAATGGTAAGCGCCATTCTCATCCGGTTGGTCATGAAATTCGGAAAATCGCTTACCTTTATGCAACGATCATTCCATCCGGATTATTTGGCTAAATGGTAAGCACCCAAAGCCTTTCCAAAATATTCCTCAGAAACATTAATTTTGTTTCAGTCGGTGGGGTATGCATTTGCACTCTCGCGAGTCAAAATGTGAGTACTTAGCAAGGGTATGGTGTCGTTTCATATACTAGTAAAATTGAAAACGCCGTGGAAAATATATAAATACGAATACAAATATTAAAGCAGTGCGAGTGTATTTGAACTGCGTAGTTGATTTGAACTGCACGAGAACCATTACCTTCAAGTGCAATGAACGCAACTAGGACAGTAGCGAATAGATAGCTTGAAAGAAATCCATTACGTTTAAGCTTGAAATTTTCAGGCTGCTTTTGGCGATGATCGTTGATGTTTTTCTGTTGCGAACCGATCGTTCGTACTCAGTGTTTCTTCGATTTGAAAAATAAAGCAAACCTTAACTCAGTTCAACCGAAGGACTACAAGAAATGGGGTTATTCAAAAGAAACGACTCCACTGAAATAGCACGGAAATTAATGTAAATATGATATCAATCTCAAGCGAACGCCACAAATATGTTTGAATCGCACGGGAGCAAAATGTTTCAACCATACGAATTCTACCTTTCTCATTCTAAGAAGAGCCGCAAACATCGAAGCCAAAGCATGAAATTTATACGCTCCAGTTTCTCTTGGATGAGAATTTAAGTCAGCGATTTTAAATGCCCAACACTCGAAGCCCGTCTTCTTGCAGTTTTCTCAGGGTCTAAAGTGCATTTCCAGAATCTATAAGTCCGTTGTGATTGGTCCACGTAGATTCCGGCTCGTTCCCACGGCAGACGCTCGTGGGGGAGGAACGCGTGACGATTCCCATATGAGTGTCTGCGTGGGAGGCTACGTACAATGGAGTCAGGTCGGCCTGTCAAACCCATTTTTTACAATGACTGCAAAAATTTTCGTGCGCGTATTGGCTAATCTTTACTAGTGTCAATAAGCGGACAGACGCATACATTTATAATTTATGCGATAAGGACGCGATATTGCTCGCGTCAGGTTGAAATTTCTCGCATTTTTGTCTCGCTTTCTTCTCGTGTTTTGACTTAATTTTGACCCCTCTGCCTTTTTGTTATTCTCAAAAACAAATTGATGTCAGTTTTTCATGCGTCTGTCCTGTTATTGAGGCTATCGCCTCGTGGATCCACAGCTAATTTGACAATGTTATGACGCAATTCATGATGAATAACAGGACAGACGCATGAAAAACTGACATCACTTTGTTAATTACACTCTCGAATATTATATTTTGTTTACTTGCGTCTACAGTGGCTAATGACAATTCCTGTTTTCATTATTTAAGGTACCCCCCTTGTGAGTGTTTACGTTTTTCAACACCCTCCTTTACCGCTAATTCTTTTGGGGGACCCCCCAATTTCTCATCAGTCCCCCAACAAGTGCTTCCAGGTATTCAAGACAATTTAACACGGAAAATCGAAAGAAACGTTTATGTAAATGAAGAGAAATTTGTATCAGACATACAGATATTGATTCATAAAACATTTCTTTCGTTTTCCTATCATGAATCATTAATTGGTTTTATAAAGGAAGTTTAAATGTTTTCGATAGATTGTTAGTTCGATAGGTCTTAGCCATGATAAGCAAATCCAGTGAGACTACAATTTGATACTGGATAAAGAGGTTTACTTTCTAACGAAACTACGTTGCTGCGTCGGTGTGGAAGTATAAAACACAGAAATGAGTTACCAAATCAGTTGATTTGGTTAATTGGCCACCGAAAAGAACTTTGCAAGCTGACGGTCGTCAGAGCGAAAAGCGTCTGACGAAGGGCTACCGCTCCAAACGTCGGCTTTCAAATTTCTTTGCGGTGGCCAATTAACGGTATCAACTCAGTTGCAAAAAAGGAAAAGGAAAGGAAAGGAACTTTATAAGGTTGTAATCGTTCTACCGCTGGAGCACTAATTGGTGACACTGTCAACTGAAATTAACAATTAGTACAAATCAAGTCAAATGTTGGTTTTTGAGGAGAGCACCCGGAGAAAAACCTCTCAGTGCAGAGTAGAGAACAAACAAACGCAACCCACATATGACGCTGTCTGGTAATTGTTTAAAGTAAAAAAATAAAAACAGCAGTAGACTAGCAACCTTTGTGGCATAATTATGGTGCTGCAGCAAGAATCCCCCTACATGAAGCAGTTTCTCTCCACTAATGAAATAATAATCTCTAGTAAAGCGGGTAAGTGGGGGGAAAATATTGTGTGTGTGGATGGTGAGTTGAGGGAAAATCATACCCAAAAGTCAGTCTGTAAAATGAGTAAGCGAAATTCACAAAGCAAACTCTCAACAGTGGAGTTAGCAAAACAAAACAATCCAAACTCTGTGCGAAAATAAAAACTTTAATTTCAGAAAACAGCCAGATGGTACATGTACAAGAAACTAAATCAAGCAAGAGGGATAAGCAAATATTTGAACATGATAATTATTCGTTCTCAAAAAATAAGAATAATAAATAAGCAAAAATCACTACAAGAAACCTTCGTTCGTAAGAAAAACAGGAAAGGGCAACTCCAAAACCCAAAGAAATCCCATGCAAAATGAAACAATTAAATGAGGCAAATCAAAACAACCCGAAGGCAAGGAAAAGCTGACTGCGACACCATAATTAGGCTCGTAAATGGCTGCGAATCTTCAGGGGTAGAGCGCAACCGAGCAAGGGGGTTTCTAGTCCAGCGCCGGACCTCCACCCGACCCCGCTCGTGCCGAGTCAAGAAAGGGAAAAGAAAAGAACTAGCGGAAACTCAGCAGGAAAAAAAAAAGCACCAAAACCAAGGACAGACTAACGCCACCAAAACTGCAAAGCCAATCAAGCAAAAATGGAAATAACACTTACCAGGAGTATAATATGATTACTGAAGCAAAATTATAGTGTAAAATAAAGAAAAAAAGGATACCTGGCTACTTACATGGAAGAAAAAGCTGGCAGAAATTTCACTTTTCTCCAAATATTTTCAAAGTAATCTTCAGCTGTGCTTAAGACAAAAGAATTCAAATACGACCTAAACTGCACGCATGGCTTGGGCACGAGATACGAGAAGGAGTCTATCTGGGAACGAGTATGACAAAACCTCGATTATCCGGACTTTTTTGTCTGGTCCCAATTTTTTCATGAATATTAATTAGTTGTGATCTTGAAAACTCAAAGTCGCAAAAAGCCCAATAATCCTTTCAAAAGGGACGTATACAAAACATGGACCACCCCTGTCGACCCGGTCAATGGACCCCTTCATGGACTCTATCCATGGACTACCCCTGTGGACCACCCCTCATTTTGTACAGTTTCAAGCAGAAAAATCTTTAGACGAAAGAGAGAAGTGATTAACACACTTATATGGACAATTTAAGCAGGAGTCCATGACTAGGGGGATACATACATACAAGCTGTGTAGATTTCACAATTAAAATGATGTTTTCTTTGCTGTATACCTTTTGTCTCAAACTCGTAGTACGACGAGTCAGTTTGAAGTGGAAAGTCGAAGTGGGAAAACGAATTGGACCACCGACCGTAAAGTCGATTTAATTTACTTTGCGGTTTTAAATGCGCTTTAGAAGGTTGATACAGACACTTACGGTGGCCGAGAAGTGCACACCGAATATAAATCATTCACACCGAGTTCAAATCACTCACACCAAATTTGAGTCACTCACACCGAATTCAAATCACTCACATCGAACAGGGGCACCCAACGACCGATTTGTTGTAAAATGTATTATTATACCCCAGTTAATGAAAATAAATGTTATTAAGGCATTTTCAGGTGTTTTTCAGTGTTGCTGGGAAAACATTATCTGTTCCTTTTTCCCAGCAAGACACACAAGGAAATTCCCAGCCAGCTAGATAAAATTGGTTGGTTTCTCAGCCAGCGGATCAAATTTATTTCCCAGCCAGGAATTCCGCGCGCTTTCAAATCCCTCCATCCAAAACGACCGAACAAAAGCGACAAAGCCGGGACAAAACAGGTTTTTTCCGCAAGCGCAATCACTCTGACCAGCCGTCGTATGTTTGTGACTATTCTCTGGGAGAGGGAAAGGGTTCTTTTTTTTTTTTTTTTTTAGTCGTCCTCAGTCTTCAGAGTTTCTACATCCAGCTCGGGTTGAAATGCTAGAAAAATTCAGTAATTCCCAGGCAAAACCTCTATCAATAACAAAATTTCCCAGCCAGCTCATCGAAATACCTGTATTTTTGCTAGCCAGCAAGATTCCTCTGGGGAACAGATAATGTAAGGAACAGATTCGTTGGGTGCCCCTGATCGAACTCGAATCACTCACACCGAATTGCGTTAATTTGTTGATTTCAGTTTACAGTGTCCCCAATAAGTGCTCCACCGCTAGAACACTTTGGTACTTAAATAAAGTTCCTTTCCTTTCCTTTCCTCGATCTGCATGAACATTTGACAATTCTGCTTGCAGCAAATGCTAACGGTCTCAATCAATTTCATCCCAGCCAGGGTCCTACAGAAACTGTACAATCTATTATTATTCTGATAGAAATGTTACCGGTGATCCCGTCACGGAAAATGGAGGAAAATCAAATCTCTGATTCTCCCACTCTTGGCTTTTCTAACATTAGGGGTTTTAAGATGACTGCCGTAAATATTATAGCCAGTCTACTTAAGAAACCGGAGATAAGCGCCGGCCTGATGGGCCTTTCTAGGCTCGTAACAGAGACTTGACTTTACTTAAGCATGATGATTAATTGAGGTGATATTTGGCATCCGAAGATACCAATATTCTGGCGGTAAA
>NC_090886.1:51281929-51284429 GCF_036669925.1 Montipora capricornis
TTATTTTAGTACCCTTTGTTGATGTATACTTAACCTTATTTTTCGACTACTAGTAAGACTACGAGAATGAGCTAAACTCGTACTTGTGCAAAATTTTGGAGGAACAAACAAAGAGTATTATGATATTTTTGATATATATACAAACTAATGAATATTTACCTACAAATTAGATTATTACATTAAACCATTTCCATGAGTGGTGTCCTCTTCTGTTTGTGTAAAAAGGTTGTATACTTGTTTCTCTGTTGGATAACCCAAGCGTTGATCAGTTTTTCGTTTTTGCTGTAAATGTTAAACGTAACTAAACGTAACTAAAAAGAAAAAAACAGCGAAATGTCCGCCTTGGTTGATAGGGAATAGAAAACGGTTTGACAAAACAACCACTAAAAACGATACAAGATCCCCTTTGTTCAAGTTGCTCTAAGGCCTTATAGAGCCACTTTTGTACGACCTTGAAAAAAGTGTTCGCAATTTGTTTCACGGACCAATGTTTGGCAAGATTAAAACAAAGCGTCTCCTTTTTCCTGCCAAGCAAACTCCTTATATGGGTAGTAAACAGTTTGATTGGCCAATCTCGTTACTGCATTTCAAATGAC
Organism: Montipora capricornis; assembly: GCF_036669925.1. Lineage (NCBI taxonomy): Eukaryota > Metazoa > Cnidaria > Anthozoa > Scleractinia > Acroporidae > Montipora > Montipora capricornis. The sequence continues at coordinate 51,282,526 of NC_090886.1, forward strand.
GTCAAAGCGAAATCCATGGGGAGATTGATTGATTGATCAGTTTATTTAACCCTCTTGCAGCTACCCGTGACCTTGACATGATAACTGTATAATCTGCAGTTATGACGTCACAGGCGCTGATTTCGAAAATTCACTGTAGACTTTCGGCCAATCGCAAAAGAGTTAAAGAGTTGAATGTATAATAACAATGAATAACGGTGTCAATCATTCTTTTAGTGACGTAAACGTGTGAAGTGGGCGCTGTCGTTGTCGTACGGTGAACGCCTGTCTTTCTCTGTGTAAACTTTGAAATTCCTTTCGTCGCCTTGATTTCTCCATTTGCTTTCAGATCTAATATGGCGAAAGACTGGTCTCATGGATTGTTTGGTTGTTTTGACGACTGTGGCACTTGCCTAGTTACGCATTTCTGCGGGTGCTACACTGCGGGCAAGAACGCTGAAGCTGTGGGAGACAGCTGTGTATTATGCGGGCTGGCCACATTCGTACCCTTAGCGAATATTTTCTTCATGGCGCAGATCCGATCGAAGATTCGCGAGCAGAAGGGAATCGAGGGTACGCTCATCAATGATATCATCGCAACTTGCTGTTGTCCCCTTTGTATGTTGGTGCAATCCGCTCAAGAAGTGGCTGAAGGAGGGCCAGGCGCCATGTCTATCGCTCGCTCATAGACAAGCGGTATCACAAGATAAAGGAACAAGTTGTGCTGTCAAGATTTTTTCCACTGTTAGTTCCGTTGCAGAACACTTTGAGGAAAGTTAGCATTCGGAACATGTTAGTACCTTCTGAGGTTAATTCTGATTGACTTATTTTTCCTACTTTTTCAATGTTTCGCATGACTGAAGTCCTTTGAGTGAAATCAGATAACTCTGAACTGATCTCGTATGATGTGGATAAATATGAGAACAAGTTGCATGCTTTCCTGAAGCTGCAATTAAGTTGGTTTCCTTTGCTACTTTTGAATACACCAGTTAATACACCTCTGATTCTTTCTGACAGTACAGCTCGTGTAAGAGTGCTTTTAAATGCATTTCCCTTTTGGCATTTCACATTAAAGGTAGAACAACAATTTGTTTTAATTTTATTTCTGTCCGCGATAAGCCATACGCCCTAAAACCTGGAACGTCAAAGCGGAACTCTGCCTTTTTCCGCGTAACGAACCGGTAACGAAGTCTTAACCGGTAAAGAAGTCTTAAATTCCGTGGATTTCTTTCTCGTTTGTTTGGCTGCTTCCATAATTCCGTTTTTCAGTTTTGTGCCCTCTTAAGTATCGGTGTCTTTTTCGTTTCCGGTGTCAATGATATTTGGATAAACTGACTGAAACGTAAAACTGTTGGAAATCCAAGTGATATCTATCTTTGTTAAATTGGTAATGTAGACAGACGTGGCAAAATAATTAACAATGATTCCATGAGCGCGCGTTGGATATGAGATGCTAAGTAGCCAACGAGGCGTGAAGCACCGAGTTGGCTATAACCAGCCTCATATCCAACAAGCGCGAATGGAATAAATGTTTTATTTGGAAGTACGAAATACGAGCGAAAAAAGAGAGAAAACCCTAGCAAAATCGAAAAAAACTTGATGAAGATGCGATGTTGTGAAATGCCTTGTGGTCAGACAGACGTAGGCTCATCACGTACCTGCCTTTTCGCGTACTTGTAAACGTCGGAATTGATCCAAAGTTTCTTAGCAACGCTTAGCGCAATCATTTACCATATAACGTCAATATAAGGTATACTGAGTGAGTAAACCAATCAGAGCACGCGAAATTCTTTATGCGAGGTTGAGCTCGAGAATTTAATAAGTTGGGTTATTTCGCGATGATTTGATAAAGCCAAAAACCAGTTATTGTAATGCTAGTAATGAGGACGGAAAGAATTTTTTGTTGAAAAGGATATTGGTGGACT